>NW_004444267.1:233731-255587 GCF_000243295.1 Trichechus manatus latirostris
GCTCTTCCAATTGTGCTGCTATTCTCACTTAAGATGAAGGCTTACAGAACAAAATAGTTTCTCATTTAACAGTTACTACACATGTTACCCTATGACAATGGTTAACAATCTCACAACACATCAACAATATCCTTATTCAACCTTGGGTTCCCTATCACCAGCTTCCTTGTCCCCTTCTGCCTTCTGGCCCTTGTTATAACTTAATAGATTTTTAAAGTGTTTTTTTTGTTATTGTTGCTGTTTGTTTAAAAGAGATTGGCTGTAAGAGAATTCAAGAAAGTAAATTAGAAAAGCTTTTGGTTGTTAATTCTCTATCACATAAATCCTAGATGGTAGCTGCTGCTATTGTTGTTTTTATTTTGTACTATAAGAAGACAGGAGCCCTGGTGGTACAGTGGTTAAGAACTGTGGCTGCTAACCAAAAGGTCAGCAGTTTGAGTCCACTAGCCGCTCCTTGGAAACCATATGGGGCAGTTCTACTCTGTCTTATAGGGTCGCTATGAGTTGGAATCAACTCGATGGCAACGGGTTTGTTTTTTGGTTTTTGGTTTATTAGAAGAGAGTTTATTAGAAACTGTGGAAAAGTGTATAGTTTGAGAACATAATAAAAATCCCATCTTAGAGAAATTTAGATATATATCTATCCTTTACCCTCACATCCCCATCTCAGATTGGGATTTGCTGATCCCCGTTGAACTTTCATTATGTGAGTTAAGAATACTGCTTATAAATATTAAAGTTATAAGGAAAATACATGATAATCAGAGTATTGCTATTAGGCAATTATTTATAAATAGAATCTACATATTATTTTCTTCTGGGAAATTTACAGGTTCTGAAGTAATTGTTGGAGTAAATAAGTACCAGTTGGAAAAAGAAGAACCTGTGGAAGTTTTGGCAATTGATAATACTTCAGTGCGTAACAAGCAGATTGAAAAAATTAAGAAGGTATTGACAACTATCATTTCTGAGTGCTTTTTGTGTTCTGCACACTGGCTGAGCCCTTGCATTGTCCCATTTAATACATACAAACAGTGACATGAGGTGGATATTATTTCTGATCATTTTAAAGATAAGGAAACCTCAAGATAAGAAAGATTGAGAAACTTGCCTGGGATGAATAAATAATTGGACAGCTGGAACTCAAATCTAGGTTTATCGACACCGAAAACTCATGTTTTTAACCATGATATTTGCCTCCGTGAAACTTATATATTATTATAAAAGTCCACACCACAGTAACGATACCTTTCATAATTTACTGGTTAAGAACTAAGGCTTGCTTAGACAATTAATATAACTCAATCAAAGTTAAAAACAAAATAAAATTCAGAGTCAGTTTTTGAACCCAGGACTTCTCATTGTAATTTATTTCCCCTAGATCATGATTCCTGGTACTACTATGAAAGAATCACTTCCTGATTTCTTTTAATTGAAAATGTATTTGGTACTGCTTTGTTTTTGTTGTTGTTGTTAATTGCCATTGAGTGAATTGTAACTGATGGTGACGCATGTATGCAGAGTTGAACTGCTCCGTATGGTTTCCGAGGCCGTGACCTTCTGGGAGCATATTGCCAGGCCTGTCTTCTGAGTGGGTCGGTTCAAACCACTAGCCTTTTGGCTAGTCATTGAGCGCTTAACCATTTGCTCCACCTAAGGACCTCTGGTACTGCTTTATTAAGTTATAATGTATCATGAAGTTCATTTATTTTTTAATTGAAACTATTTTCTTTTTATTTCCGGTTTCTCACTGAGATGATCCAAAGTATATGAAATACTAAAATAGATAAAACATTAATTCTGATTGTTATAACCTACGTGTATCTATTACATTAAGCTACCTTGGTTTCCTAGTCTTTGTCTTTTGCAATTACTGCTATTTCCAAGGCAGGAAACTTGAAATTCTTAATACTTTACTCACTTTCTCTGTGATTGTTTAAGATATGACTTTTTTCTCAGTTCAAATGTTTAAGAATCTAATAGAGTTCTAATAGTTTAATTAGATTGAATGCATGACTATCGTCTTCAGTTTTTTTTTTCCATTAAAGTTAATAGCTAAGTGTTTACTGACATTGTTTCCTTTCACCTGCAATCTGATCAGGAGATAATGATTCCTGTATCACATTGTATCATTTTTCTTTTTAATGGCCCTTTATAGCCCTAGTGGTGGAGGGGTTAAGAGCTATGGCATGCTACAGCTGCTAGCTAAAAAAGGTCAGCAGTTTGAATCCACCAGCTGCTCCTTGGAAACCCTATGAGGCAGTTCTACTCTGTCCTGTAGGGTCGGTATGAGTCGGAATGGACTTGACAGCAATGGTTTGGTTTGGTGTTTTTATATAGACTGTAAGGAGCCCTGGTGGCACTGCTAACTGAGAGTGAAAGGTCAGCAGTTTGAAGTCATTGTTACATGCTATGTAACAATGATTGTTAGTTTTGATCATCTCTGAAAACCTTATGTATTTACTAGTCTCAGCTAATATAGATTCATAAATGGTAGAGCAGGAGCTCTGAGAATGGTAGTTTAGTAAGACAGGTTTAAAAAAAGTACATTTCCAGATACTTTTGATGCAGATAAGGAGCCTGTTGGTGCAGAGCTTAACTGCTTGGCTGCTAACCAAAAGGTTGGCAGTTCAAACCCACAAGCTGCTCCGTGGGAGAAAGATGCGGCAGTCTGCTTCCGTAAAGATTTACAGCCTTGGAAACCCAATGGGGCAGTTCTACTCTGTCCTGTAGGGTTGCTATGAGTTGGAATTGACTCAACGGAAGTGGGTTTTGGTTTATACACACTATAGGTCACTAGGTGGCGCAAATGATTGAGCACTTGACTACTAGCCGAAAGGTTGGTGGCTCTAACCCACCCAGAGGCACTTTGGAAGACAGGCCTGGTGATCTACTTCTGAAAGATCACAGTCTTGAAAACCATATGGAGCATTTCTACTCTGCACACATGAGGTCACCATGAGTCGGAATCGACTTGACAACAACAACATAAAGGCTGTAGCATTTTATTTTCAGCGATCAAATCGTATTTATTATACTTGTAACACCCTTCTTGTCTTTTATACTTCAGGTTCTTATTAACTCTTTAGTTTCACAAGTTTGAGGGGTTCTATTTACCATAATTGATGTTAAACCTTATTTTATGCAAGAGTGAGAAGTTCAGTAATGATAATATGGGAAAATAGTAATAGCTAACATTTATTGAACATTTACTACCTAGTGCACTCTAAGTACTTTTCTTGAATTGTTTTTGTGCATCATTTAATAGGTAGTTACTATTTTTATTCATATTTACAGATGAGGCAAGTGATAGTTGGAGAGGTTCAGTTAGTTGTTCAAGGTTATACCGTAAGTGAGAGAGATCAGATTTGAATGCAGAGTTCCTTGGCTCTAGGGGCAGCTTAGCAAATATGGAGGGTCTGATGCAACTTCCCTCATTTGTAACCTAAGATCAAAGTTCTTCCATTATAAAAATTAACTTTTACCGTAGCTAAAAATCAGCAGATGTTTTTGTAGTGAAAAGTATTTTGCTGTGGTATCTGGGCTCTTTTCTGTAGACTGAAGTTTATATTTTCTTATACTTCCTTTTGGCAAATGATAATAAAAATAATTTTACCTGTATTGTTAACATAGTTTTTTTTTTTTTCCCCCAAATTGAACCACCTCATCAGTAATTTCAGACCCCTGGTGGTGCAGTGGTTAAGAGCTCAGGCTGCTAACCAAAAGGTCAGCAGTTCGAATCCACCAGCTGCTCCTTGGAAACCCTATGGGGTCACTATGAGTCTGAATCAACTCAACAGTAGTAGATTTATCAGTAATTTCACTCTCATTTGTTTTTCTAACTTCTAGCTCAGTTAATTTTACCATGTGTTTCCTCTCCATGAATTTTAGTAATTGATTGTTCAGATGAGAGCAGTGGTGGTTCAGTGGTAGCATTCTTGCCTTCCATGTGGTGACCGTGTTCAATTCCCAGCCAATGCACTGCATGCACAGCCACCAACCATCTGTCACTGGCATCTTGTGTATTGCTATGATGCTGAACAGGTTTCAGTGGAGCTTCCAGACTAAAATGGACTAGAAAGAAAGGCTTGGCAATCTGTTACCAGAAAATCAGGCAGTGAAAACTCTATGGATCGCAATAGTCCGATCCCATGGTGCACAAGGTCGCCATGAATCAGGGGCCACTTGACAGCAGCTAACAACAGCAACAATGTTCAGATAATTATAACAGATCAACTAATCTAAGAATGACTAGTTTTTCAGTAAATCTGAAAAGGTGTGCTTTCCAAGTTTCTGCTCCAATGTCACCTTATATCCATAGCGATACTAGCATCCCAGTATCTCAGTTACTCCCTTATTTACTTTGCTTTATTAATTTTTGTTGTTGTTAAATTATATACTTAATTGTTTGTGGGTTTATTTTTCTCTCTCTCTCACGAATAAAATATAGGGACTACAAGGGCAGGGGCTTTGTTTTGCTTATTGCTATATCTCCACAACTAGAAGGATGGTGGCGTTAATAAGGGCTTAATTAATACTGGAGCCCTGGTGGTTCAGTGGTTAAGAGCTCAGCTGCTAACCAAAAGGTCAGCAGTTGGAACCACCGGCCACCCCTTGAAAACCCTGTGGGGCACTTCTACTCTGTCCTATAGGGTCACTATGAGTTGGAATCGACTTGATAGCAATGGGTTTGGTTTCGGTTTATGTTAGTTTAATTAGAAAACACTGATAAATGGTAACTACTGTTTGAGTTAAATAGCTTGGAATTCTGTATATTAAGGAATAATCCTATTTCTCAAAAAGTAATTGCTAAAATACATGTTAAGGTTTTAATTAAAGGCATATCAATGTTTTTCTGACTGTAAATATAAGTGGAATTTGCCAAAGTTCTTAATTCCTAGAACCATGACTCTCTATATTCTTGTTATTACTATTATTGTTGTCGTTAGATGCCATCGAGTTGTTTCCGACTCATAGTAACCCTGTATGCCATATGTATCACTACTGTTGTTGTTGTTGTTAGGTTCCCCCAAGCTGGTTCCAATTTGTAGTGACCCTATGTACAACAAGGTCCATCCTCACAATCCTTGCTGTGTTTGAGCCCACTGTTGCAGCCACTGTGTCAGTCCATCTCCTTGAAGGTCTTCCTCCTTTTCGCTGACCCTCTACTTTACCAAGCATGATGTCTTTCTCTGGGGACTGGTCCCTCCTGATAATACATCCAAAGTATGTGAGACGAAGACTTGCCATCCTCCCTTCAAAAGAGCATTCTTGTTGTACTTCTTCCAAGACAGATGTGTTCATTCTTTTGGCATTCCATGGTACGTTCAATTTTCTTCACCAACACCGTAATTCAAAGGCATCAATTCTTCAGTCTTCTTTATTCATTGTCCAGCTTTTGCATGCATACGAGGCGATTGAAAACACAATGGCCCAACAGATGCATGAGGAAATCACTAGCCATTAGAGAAATGCAAATTAAAACCACAATGAGATACCATCTCACACCGGCATTACTGGCACGAATCAGAAAAACTGGAAATAACAAATGTTGGAGAGGCTGCGGGGAGATCGGAACTCTTATGCACTGCTGATGGGAATGCAACATGATACAACCATTTTGGAAAATGATATGGCACTTCCTTAGAAAGCTAGAAATAGAAATACCGAACAATCCAGCAATCCCACTCCTAGGAATATATCGGTTCTTTTACTTCATCATTTCTTTCCTTTGCTTTAGCTATTCTATGTTCATAAGCAAGTTTCAAAGTGTCTTCTGACATCCATTTTGATCTTTCTTTCCTGTCTTTTTAATGACCTTTTGCTGTGTTACTGTATGATGTCCTTGATGTCATTGCACAACTTGGCTACTTGTCTGGTTTTCAGTAATTAGTGTTCAATGTATCAGATCTATTCTTGAGACAGTCTCAAAATTCAGGTGGGATATACTCAAGGTCATACTTCGGCTCTTGTGGGGTGGTTTTAATTTTCTTCAGCTTCAACTTTAGCTTGCATATGAGCAATTGATGGTCTGTTATGCAGTCTGCCTTGTTCTGACTGATGCTATTGAGCTTCTCCATTGTCTGTTTCCACAGATGTAGTTGATTTGATTCTTGTGTATTCCATCTGGTGAGGTCCACGTGTATAGTTGCCATTTATGATGTTAAAAAATGGTATTTGTAATGAAGAAGTCGTTGGTCTTGCAAAATTCTATGCCATCTCCAGCATTGTTTCTATCACCAGGGCCATATTTTCCAACTACTGATTTCTCCTTCGTTTCCAACTTTTGCGTTTCAGTCACCAGTAATTATCAATGCATCTTGATTGCATGTTTGATCAATTTCAGACTGCAGAAGTTGGTAAAAATCTTCAGTTTATCTTTGACATTAGTGGTTGAGCATAAATTCGAATAATAGTCGTATTAAATGGTCTTCCTTGTATATGTATGGATATTATCCTATCACTGACAGTGTTATACTTCAGGATAGATCTTGAAATGTTGTTTTTGATGATAAATGTGACACCGTTCCTCTTTAGTTTGTCATTCTTGGCATGATAGACCATATGATTGTCTGATTAAAAATGGCCAATACCAGTCCATTTCAGCTCTCTAATGCCTGGGATATCGATCTTTATACGTTCTGTTTCTTTCTTGATGACTTCCAATTTTCCTAGATTACTTTATACATTCCATGTTCTGATTATTACTGGATGTTTGCAGCTATTTCTTCTCATTTTTAGTTGTGCCACATCAGCAAATGAAGGTCCCAAAAGCTTGGCTCCATCCACATCATTAAAGTTGACTCTACTTTGAGGAGGTAGCTCTTCCCCTGTTGTCTTTTGAGTACCTTCCAACCTGAGGGGCTCATCTTCTGGCACTGTATCAGACAATGTTCTGCTGCTATTTGTAATTTTTCACTGGCCAATTTTTTCAGAAGTAGACTGCCAGGTCCTTCTTCCTATTCTGTCTTAGTCTGGAAGTTCCACTGAAACCTGGCCACCATGGGTAACCCTGATAGTATTTGAAATACCTGTGGCATAGCTTCCAGCATCACAGCATCACGCAAGCCACCACAGTACAACAAACTGACAGTCAAGTGGTGGCTGTATTAGTGTTACTTTTATAAAATTAAAACTTATGAATTCCTGTTTGCTCAAGGCATGCATTTTCTTATTTAATCTTTATAAAGACCATATTATTTTTTTCATCAATCCCATGTGACAGATGAGGAAATTGAAATGGAGAGATGTTAAATAATTTTCTTAAGGCCATTTGGCTAGCAAATGTCGGAGCTGGAAGTATAACTCACATCTGACTTCTGTGCCTATGCTCTGAATTCCATACTAGTGTGTTTCTAACATTTTTGCAGGAGATGGATTTTATGTACATGCCCACATCCACACATGAATGTGCATGCATGTGCACGCACATAGAACTGAAATAAACATTCCACAAAACTGTGTTTACCCAAACTATGTGCAGGGTGCTTGGATATTTTCTCTTTTATTTCAGTCTTTAAAAATTCCCGATTGCAGTCCACTAAATCTATATCCCAGTGCACGAATGTATTATGACGTGCAATTCAAAATGTACTATATTGCTTCCCCTCAGCCTGGAAGTTAAGACCACAAAAAATGTAGACAATTTATAAGAAAAAGAAAAATAGGCACTTTCATGGTAATTTGGAGTTTGTATTTTCCTTACCCTTACTGTAAATTTACTGTCCCAACTCTTCTTACAGATACTGTATAATTTTAGTAAATTCCTGATCAATATCATATTTTAGACTGTGGTGGTGGAACTTGTGAAAAACAAAATTGGATTTAAGTAACTTTTTTTAGGTAAGTTAGCAGAGCAAAGATATACGGGAAAAGTTTTTGGTCATGCTTTTCGTTGTCTTTGTCTGTCTCGTGGGATTATCTTTAAAAACAAAGAACAGCAAATAGCCACTCATATTGTTACCAATACAGTCACGCATTGCTCTACATGCATGATAAGATCTGTGAAATAGAACGTTATGTGGTGTGGATGTTGTGCAAATACCACATTATGGATGAAGATCCTTCAGGCATTCGCTTCCAGAATAAGGAGGTTTCATCCATGTTAAAAATTTGCTGGGGCAAATAACCTCCCTTTACAGTTAGTTTATCTAAGGTGTCAATAAATTCTTCTGCTGCCTCCGCATCAGCACTCACACACTCACCATTCACTTTCACGTTACGCAGGAAAAAACATCGTTTGAAGCACTGTGAACCACCCAGAGCTAGCACTAAACTTCATATCATAGTCCGGTCCTGCTTTTTCTGTAAGCGTCTTGAATAAGCTTCGTGCCTCAGCAGTGATGTCACTGTGCTGAGAGAGGGATTTACTTTTGCATTTGGTTTTCATTCTATATCATTAGCAATTTCTCAATATCTGATATGGGGCCCTCTTGCATTTTCGTTAGCCTCATAGCTTTCAGTGGAGCCAAACTAGCTTGGAGAACTTTTTCTTTGTTTCTCAGGCTCATCATGATTGTCAAATGCAACATGCCTAAATCTGCTACGTCCCATTCTCCTATCAGGATTTCTGAACTCTGTTATAACCTTATGGGACCACAGACGTATGTGTGGTTGGATGTTGCCCGTGACTGTATATTGTTAGTTTTGGGAGACTATTAAAATATAACTAAAATATTCCTCAAATTCTAATCTGTTGTTTTTCTTCCTAGTCGCTATTAATATTTAGTGTCTTTGAAATACTTCTTTTAAAAGATCCACTTGTTTTCAATATCTTGCTACATTAGAAAATGCTAAGTAACACGTACTACTTGGGAGGGTCAGCACTGTTATTTCTTATTGACCTACTTATTTCTGATTTGTCTAGGTTGCACAGTAACCTGAAATGTTTAACCTTAAATGTTTCTTCAATGAGTGAATGAATTGAATGACTCTCAGATCTTGGTTATATATTATTCTCTTCATTTTTTTTCCCCCTCTTCTTATTAGGTTTAGGATTATGGAACAATTTCTGTATGATGTGTATCAAGGTCTGTTTTCCTGATCTCTTTTTTATTCCCTATTCCCTTTCTTTCACCTTTGCATAGATCAAATCCAGCAGGGATCAAGCTCTGGCTGACCAGTGTCTTGCTGCACTAACTGACTGTGCTGCCAGTGGAGATGGAAATATCCTGGCTCTTGCGGTGGATGCAGCCCGTGCAAGGTAAGGATATGTAAGTTTGGAGATTTCCAGATTCTAAAAGTTGGCCAGTTTAACTTCTCAGAGTATACTTTAAAAGGTTGATCCTGTACATCCCATGAGCCCAAAAGAAAACAATGGAAACCAAAGTAAATTTAATTCTTGTTTTTTTAAACTATCTGTGTATTTAACAAATTCATGTATTTTGAGTGGAGTATACTAATATTTGTGTATTTCACTGTGGCTCGGAACATTTGAAGCTATTGTAAAAATCTATTTCACTGATTTTTCAAGTTAAAATTTGATGTACTACAAATATATCATTGGACTTATACCTACCACCTTTATATTTCCCTGATTAAAATGTCCTCAGTGAGGGCTTTATCTAATAGTTGATAGGAAAAAGTTGGTGTCATTCCTTTGCTTTTGAGTTATTATTAATAGTGAAGCAACCAGAAGAGCAACCGACCTCCCCATGCCCTGTTCAATCCTTCTCTCTTCACTGTTAGAGCCATGTATTGTTGTTTATATATATATATATATATATATTATTGTACTTTAGAGGAAGGTTTACAGAACAAATAGTTTCTCATTAAACAGTCAGTACACACATATTGTTTTATAACATTGGTTAACAACCCCATGACATGTCAACACTCTCCCTTCTCGACCTGGGAGGACCCTTTTTCTTTTTTTTTTGGTGAAAATATACATAGCCTAAGTTACACCATTTCAAAGTTTCTACATGTACAATTCAGTGACATTGATTACATTCTTCCAGTTGTGCTGCTATTCTCACTATCCTTTTCCAAATTATTCTATCACCATTGTCTTCAACTCACTGCCCTATGACAATGGTTAACAACCCCATGACATGTCAACACTGTCCCTTCTCAACCTTGGGTTCCCTGTCACCAGCTTTCTTGTCCCCTCCTGCCTACTAGTCCTTGTCCCTGGACTGCTGTGCCTCATTAGTCCCGTTTTGTTTCATGAGTCTGTCCAATCCCCGGCTGAACAGTGAACTTCGAGAGTGACTTCACCACTGAGCTAAAAGGGTGTCTGGGGGCCATACTCTTGGGGTTTCTCCAGTCTGTCAGGCTGGTAAATCTGGTCTTTTTTTGTGAGTTAGAATTTTGTTCTACATCCTTTGCCATGTACTGTATATAGATAATAAATGCTTATAAAGTTGTAGAAGAAGAACATATTCAACAAAGTCCTTAATTTATTTTTGAATGCGTGTAGTCCAATGAATTGTGACAAAAATAAAAGTAAAATATTCACTTTAACGTACTTCTTATTCGGACTTTGCAAAAGTCCCTGGTGTCTTACTTCCTGTTCACATCTTGACCTACTGCGCTTGGTTTTCTACTTCATCACAATGGTCTTACTAAGTTCACTTAGGTAATAAAATGTATCCAATTTTATTGAGTATTAAGGTGAATCAATATTTTTATCTCAAAATAGTGATTTTAACAGAACCTCCATTTAATATTTCAGATGTACAGTTGGAGAAATCACAGATGCCATGAAAAAGGTATTTGGTGAACATAGAGCTAATGATCGGATGGTGAGTGGAGCATATCGCCAGGAATTTGGAGAAAGTAAAGAGATAACATTTGCTATCAAGAGGTAATATGTGAGATTCCCTAAACCAGGATGTCATCTTTTCTGTTAACACAATCCCTATGAATCTCCTGGGGACTTGATTTTCTCACATACCCCTGGAAGATACTTGAATTAACTTTCCTGTTGGTGTATAGTTTTACTAAAGCAATATTTGGAACTTTAACCATAGTCTTCTTTAGAATTTTCTCATTTCAAATAGTTGTTTGTTTAATCTAACTAACATTGGTACTGCTTCATACCCACTAGGTACTTAGATGTTAATCTGCTTACTCTGGTAGGTTTTAATATTTTGAGTTAATTTATACTGTTCAATTGCTTAAATAACTGTAAAATTTTAATTTTCCTATTTGGAAATAAATACTTCATTGTACACATTGAATCAATCTTTACTGAACTGACAATAAATAACCCTGCCACAACATGACTTGCAAATATAAATTAATGTGATCATGTTTCTCAAATGTAAAAAGTGGCTTCTGGGTGACTGGCTTTCTCAACCTTGGTAGTAAACATCTCACTGAAAATTTATGTCAGTACTGTGTACTAGATAAATATCAAAACAGCCAAAGTTAAAGTTATCAAAAAGGAACATATTTTTTTTTGTCTTTTACCTAAAATAAATATAGTGCTTTTTCATGTTGGGTTTGATTTTTTTTTTTAAAGTAAGTAAGAATTTTGATTAAACATCATTATAAAATGATATTGTAGTCAGCTTAGAGGAGTCCACACTTGTGAAGTGTAGGTGAGACCTGAGCAATCCAGAATAGCTAGGGAGCCACATATGTATAAATGACTCTGTAAGGCATTTTTAAATTTACATTTAAATATTTGTGCATACTGCATTCTGGAGACTGGCTCAAGAAGGTGGAAAATTATCATTTTCTCATCTTGTGTCACTGTGATATCGTCAGTATTTTGGGTTTATACGCTTTGCCACCTTTCAACTTTTCCTTTAAGGGGGAATTGATAAACATGTTCAGGCTTTAATGGAACTCTCAATGTAAAATTGGGATGTTAGCAAAATACATGTAAACACATCAGGTATTTTCAAATAAACTAGACAGATTCGATGTGGACAAATTACAGTTTTTATATCCTACCTCTGGTCAGTTAAGATTTAATGGTTGTGTTTTAAAATGTTCTTAGAGTTGACAACTTCATGGAACGTGAAGGTCGCAGACCTCGTCTTCTTGTGGCAAAAATGGGACAAGACGGCCATGACAGAGGAGCAAAAGTTATTGCTACAGGATTTGCTGATCTTGGTTTTGATGTGGACATTGGTCCTCTTTTTCAGGTACTAAAAATTGTTGAGGGGAATTTCAAAAAGTATGCCATAAGTCACACTAGAATTATATGTAGCTTACACTGAAAAAATAGTAAAATAAAGATATATATAGATAATAAATGCTTATAAAGTTGTAGAAGAAGAACATATTCAACAAAGTCCTTAATTTATTTTTGAATGCATGTAGTCCAATGAATTGTGACAAAAATAAAAGTAAAATATTCACTTTAATGTACTTCTTATTCGGACTTTGCAAAAGTAAATGTCAGTGCAGAACTAAATAGTTTATTAGGCTTTTGAAACTGTGAAGATTATTTTCAAAAACCTTATTTTACTACTTATTGTGATTTGACTTATATTTTATGGGGAAGATAGCCTACATGGGGGAAAGATAACCTACATGAGGTTAGTGGAAATTGTTTTGAGAGGGAAATCAAACCTTAGAGTAAACTCAGTTCATAAGTAGATTTTTCCTTTTTTTAACTCTTTAGTAGTATTTTCTTTAATCACAGAATATTAGATTTAGACGGGAAAATAATTTGTTGAGACTTAACAATTTTGAGAAGTACCACAGAAATGGTACTTAAAGCTATGAAAATGGATGTCATTTGCCATGAAGGACGTATACAATGAGGTGAAAAGAAATCCTGAATATTTTAGCGAAATAGGAGGAGGCAGCAAAGAAGTGACAGGAAATAGAGTAGTGTGATTACAAACTAAAACTGCAACATTTCAAGGAGAAGGAAATAGCATTATTACATACTACAGATAGGTCTTCTAAGATGAGGACTAAACAATATTCATTGCCTTTCACCAGTAAGGAAGTAAACTTTCCTAAAGAGGCCTAGTCTTTGTAGAATATCCTGTAAGATTTCCCTCTTTTGACTGAATTTTTTTAAGTATAGACTCCAGAGAGTCTATAGGAAATTGTTACTATCAAGAATTAGGCTGAACTTCCGGAGATATGTCCTTGATAAGTTGCTTGTAACTACACAAACGTTTTTAGAGTCTTATTTATACATATAAGCACTCAGTAAGTGTTTGTTGATAATGAAGACAATGAATGCCAGTATTTTAAAAGAAATTATGATGAAGAGAGATAATATATGTTACTCATATTACTTTTTTATTTTGAAGATTCTTTTGGGGAACTATTTATTGGTATAACTTTAATCTAATTGATGAATTTTAGTGCTAGAAGTGGAGTCCTTGGGTGGTGTACATGGTTAACTCTCGGCTGCTAACCAAAGGGTTGGAGGTTCAAGTCCACCCATAGTCACCTCAGAAGAAGGGCCTGGCAAACTATTTCTGAAAAATCAGCCATTAAAAATCCTGTGGAGCACAGTTCTACTCTGGCACACATGGGGTTGCCATGAGTCAGGGTTGACTTTAAGGCAACTCATTAGTGCTAGCCCTGGTGGCGCAGTGGTTAAGAACTATAGCTCCTAACCAAAAAGTCAGCAGTTCAAATCTACCAGCTGCTTCTTGGAAACCCTATGGGGTAGTTCTACTCTGTCCCATTGGGTCACTGTGAGCTGGGATTGACTTGATGGCGGTGGGTTTGGTTATTTTGGTTTTGGTTAGTACCACAAGCAAATACAGCATTGCGTACTTATCATATCAATAGTATAAATGTTATTTACATTGTTTAGACTCCCCGCGAAGTGGCACAGCAGGCTGTGGATGCAGACGTGCATGCTGTGGGTGTGAGCACACTAGCTGCTGGTCATAAAACCCTAGTTCCTGAGCTCATTAAAGAACTTAGCTCCCTTGGACGGCCAGATATTCTTGTTATGTGTGGAGGAGTAATACCACCACAGGTATTTTTCTGGTTCTATGATACGACTCCTTACTAATCATAGCTTATATGTAGTACCTTATTTTACTGTACACTTTTACTGAACTTGTAGATTTAGAACTAAATTATTTCCTGGTGATTTTACTAAGTGAATTCTACAAAGTCCAAAAGTGGACAGTGTCATTATTTTCTAGTTAAGCTATATTGAAATTTATTATGTATAATTTAATTTAACAGTTTACAAAGCTTCTATGAGAGAACTACCTCTTTACAAACCAGCAACCTATGATAAATAAGCTGTCTTCCTTCTTCATAGTCAATAAACAGTGATAGAGAAGGAACAGGTTAAAAATACTAAAAACAATGGCAATAGAACAATGGTAAATACACAGTGAATATATCAAACCCTAACAGGAGACTCCTTATCCTGGCAGTGGATTCCTTTAGCTAGCCAATTGGAGTATTTACTTCTACTGTTTTAGAGGCATCACCTTGTCCATTTCCCTCATGTTCCCATCCCAAAATAGCACCCCACTTCAGAGCTGTATCAGTTACGTGATTCTATAAAACCTCTTTATTATTTAAGCTGCTTTGATTGGGATATACTTTTCTTGAATCTAAAAAATCATAAATGGAATCACCTTGTCCTGATAATTATGAGCTGAATGGGGAAGAGGTGGATACTTGAGCAAAAATTTGAGTCCTTTTAGGAAAGGAGAAATGGATGCTAGGTAAATAATCAATGATGTCAATTAATTTATTAAAGGGGGGGGATTCATTTCACATATTTGCTTTCCAAAAAGTTAAAATAATTAGTTAAGATATAAATAGTGTGTGTTTTCAATCTAATTTTGAATTATTTCAAGTTTTCCTTTTTAATAAGAATGGAAAATACTGAGCTAGAAGAATCATATATGAGGCTCCACAAGGTAAGTGATGCATAGATGCTACAGAAGCCCCACCAGGAATCTGTCTGTCAAATGTGACCTTGTTTCCAGGGTCTACAATTTTTTCTCTGCTACAACTCAGAATATAGAATAGTGAGTTTATCCACTACTAATGAAATGAGAAAATACATATGCATAAGGTTGTACAATTGGTAATAATGCAGGGTTAGAGAACAAATACATACTATTTGTCTTCTTTTTAACAACATAGTACTTATGTGATATAGTCAACACAAAACTGCTTTTGTTCACACACTTGTCTATATTATCATATAGTTTACTATTTGGAAAAGTAAAGGGCTATTATTCTTTATTTCTGTCTCTCTATGGAATACTACTATGTATATTGCAGTCTTAGAGGCTATAATCCCTATGCTCTTAGGCATGATATTAAAATTTAAGAACCAAAATAATTAGGTAGCATAAAACATTTGAATTAAAATATGAGTTGAGAAAAAATGTAGGCTTATTATGTAAGTGAGCTGACATTTTCAAGAAAGACATTTCAAACAAGTTGTATTGCCCTCGGGATGTTTGAATTACTCAGAATACCTACAGGTGTTTTGTCATACGTTTTCCCCATGAGTTTAAAAGACTGTAATGACCATTTTCTATAATGACACGCTTGTGCATTAATGGTTATCCTTTAAAAGCAGTTAAGCAGTTAACACCTATGTATTTTTCTCGATATTTGTTTTCACTGAATTGAAAATCACTTAGTTTTCAAATTAAAAGGAACTGATAAATGGTGGTTAATCAAACAGATATAACCCTGCCATTGGGGAACTTATAGTTTGTGCCATGCAATTAAATAAATATGGTCTATCCTTACCAGTTTCTCTTACCACAGTCATGGTCTTCTAACCCTCTTTAACAGCAGTAGCCTAGAGATATTTTAGGAAAATTTAGCAGGCTCATACTGCCTACTTTCATCATGAAGCAGACAGTGTGATATTTCCAAACCTAACTCAATGAAGGACATTTTAAAATAATAACTTTTTTTTTTATTGTTGTAAAAATATAGTTGACACAACTTTTGCCAATTCAAATTTTTCGCATATATAATTGAGTGACATCAATTGTATTGATCAGGTTGTGCAACCGTCACCAATATCCATTGCCAAGTTTTCCATCACCATAAACAGAAACTCAACACTTCCTAAACAATGATTCTCCCTTTCCCCTGCCCTCCTGTCCTTGGTAACCACTATTAAACTCTGATCTCTATCCATTTGCCTATTCTAGGTGTTTCATATATATTAGTGAGATCATAGAATATTTGTCCTTTTGTGATTGACTTCACTTAGCATAATGTTTTCAAGGTTCATCCATATTCTAGCATATATTGGGATTTCATTTCTCTTTATAGCTGCGTAATATTCCATTGGATGTATATACCATTGCTTATCCATTCATCTGTTGATGAACATTTAGGTTGTTTCCACTTTTTGGCTATCGTGAATAGTGCTGTAATGAAGACTGGTGTACATGTCTCTGTATGTGTTAACTGCTTTCATGTCTCTTGAGTATATACCTAAGAGTGGAATTGCTGGGTCGTATTGTAGCTTTATGTTTACCTTTTTGAGGAACTGCAAACTGTTTTCCACAGGAGCTGTACGATTTTACATCCTACCAGCAGTGGATGAGGGTTCTGATTTCTCCGCATCTTTGCCAACATTTGTTATTTTCCGTTTTTAAAATCTAAAACCATAAACTATTAGAAGAAGACATAGGGGTAATGCCTGTTTTTCTTTCAAACCTTGACCATGTTTAAGATAAACTGACAAACAGCAACAACAACAAAAGAAAATGAAAAGAAATGAGCTAATCTTTATTTGTAGGAAATCTAATTCCATCAGGAGGCCAAATTTAAAGTATCACCATTCACTATCAGCAGACAAAGTATCTAGGAGGAAGTAAGTAGCCTTGTAAACTCAGAGCTATAATATGATAATAAATTTAACACAAGTAATGACAAGTACTGAAAATTCAGGTTAGAGAAGATTATGGTTTAGGGCCCAGAAGTTCTCAGTCGGGGAACCATAACAGCGCTCCACGAACAACACCCTGGAGTATTTGGAGAATTGGCAAGATGTATTTTGCTTCTTAAAATGATTTAGAGTAGGAGAGTGGTGCTACTAGTTATTAGATGCAGTCTCAGAAAAACGATTTTTCAGCCCTGAATGTATACCAGTTGAGAAAGTTTTGAGCATTGAGGACAGAGAAGAAAGGACAAGGCTTATTGTTCTTTTGTTTTATTTCCTTGAAATTAGAAATATTGTGTCTTCTATTAATTAAACAATTCTTTCAACAGGATTATGAATTTCTGTATGAAGTTGGTGTTTCCAATGTATTTGGTCCTGGAACTCGAATTCCAAAGGCTGCTATTCAAGTGCTTGATGATATTGAGAAGTGTTTGGAAAAGAAGCAGCAATCTATGTAACGTTCTGGTTTTATTTTTGTGTTTTTTAATTTTTATTCAAATATTCTTTCCTTTCTGATCAATGAAGAGGGAACAGCCATGTCTTCAATTTAATTCAACACCTGTTGTGTACTTTTCTTGAAAGCTTTACAATAAAATACCTTACTTTTAAGCATGTTGTCATGCTGTAAGTATGTATATACAATTTCACTTTTAAAATTTAAAAAGTCATTAAAAATCCTCTGTAATACATATTCAGTACTTTATCAAAAACTCTAGACAGATATTATTTTTTAGAATTGTGATATGTATTAGAAATATTTATTATACATCCATTTACTTTCTATTTTAAGAATTAAACTTTACTTAAGAAAATCTAACTAGTTCCATCTTCAGTATTACCTAGACTTGAGCACTAGAAAATAAAATCTATATATGAATGAAATAACAGCCATCTAGGAAAAAATAGTGGTAGAGTATTTATTAGGGAAGATAAATTTGTGGTTGTGCTCCAAAGCCAAATGCTACCTGGATCACCTAGATGAGAGTATTAAATCAGATCCAGAAGGTTGGAATACAGGGGGAAGGCAGAATGTTTTTGGATCTGACTTTACTTTCTTCCTGAGCAGGTACATGCTATGCTTGATTCAAGACTAGGGGAGTAGATATTTATGAACATTCTCTTAAATGAAAGTACTTAGATTGTTAGTATTGCTTTGTCCAGAATGGTAATGTATACTGTGATTGTAGAAGGGTTATAATATAGCAAGAATTGAACTCTGTAGATCCAGAAACATGCTGCCTTGCATAGACAGAGTGACGAGTAGTTGTATGCTTCTGTCAGGGACTTTGAGGACCAAGGGAAGTTACAGTAATATCTAAAGTCCTGGATAGCCACCTGGACCGTAAGTTTTTGCATTTTTTTTCTATTAATTATTTTTCTGGGAACTTAATCTAGCCTGTAGTGGGAGTAGATGGTCTTTCTCCCAAATCTGCTTTTAGGCATAAACATTGTAATCTATAATGAAGATTATATTTATAAATGTTTATGAAATTTTGTAAAATGTATTTCCTTTTGTAGAAAGAGGCAAGTAACATGAAAACCAAATATAATACATTATTGTATATAATTATATGTTAATTGAGGAATTTCTTCACACAGTGCTGAATGAAGTACAGGGTAATGAAATAGTTGGAGTAAATACTCACTCAGTTTGGGCAAAACTTTGTGTAGTTGTACCACCAACTTGATACACATTTAAGGTACTTTTTTTTTTTTAGTTTTTAGGGATTGCTCATCTTGAACATTTCTTGACCTAACCTGGGATCAGCCATTTTCCAAGTAGCCCTAATTTTTTTTTTTTTTAATAGAAATGGTATTTAGAGACCATAACTTATACAGTAATAATACTTATTGCTTCTGAGTTGCCATAGCTTCTAGGCCTTTTCAGTGGATGGAGCTAGAAAATACCTTTAAAACAATCAGAATTTAAGATTGCAAGCTTTTTGCTTAACCTCTTTGGTGTTATATTTAGCATATTTCTCTTATGCTGAAAATCTTGTTCACAAAGACATTAATATAATTAGTGATTTGCTTTATACCACATTATACCAATATTATAAGTAATATTAGTGAACACACTTTAAAATGTCTGTGTAGTTCTTTCTCTCTTTATAAATATCTTATTAGGAATATGTAGTCAAAATACTGCATATTTTAAGACTTGTGAAATTTCTCAGTGTGATTATACCATCAACTTGATAAACAGGTTCATGTGTTTCAACTTATTTTCAATTATTTAGGTATTCCTTTTTTTTTCTTTTAATTTGATTTTGCTTTTTTAATTGCATAAGGCATTTAATTGGTTTGGAGTCAAAACTTCGTAAGTTACATTTAGAAAAGTCATGCTTCCATTCTTTGCTGCCCCACTTTGCTCCCTCCTTTCACGTAGCTAAACATTTTTTTATTATTTTTTTTTGGTTTATTATTTTATTCTTTTTCAAAATATGAATATAACATTTCCCCCTTTGTTAGGGAAAAAAAAGGTATACTATAAACAGTATACTGTACTCTACTTTTTTCACATAGTAATGTATGTTGAAGATCACACCATACCAGAATATAAAGATCATCCTCATTCCTTGCATTTTACCGGTATGTATATATTTTATTTTACCAGTCTCCTCCTGAGACCGAACATTTGAATTGTTTCATCATGATCTTTTTTAAAAAATCTATTTTTATATATTATTCCATCCTTTTTTGTGCACTGGATACTTTTCTGCCTTTTAAGGAATCTCATCCTCCTGGATACCACTCCCCAACCTGCCATGTGTCTTCATGGATTGTACATTTTCTTTCTTTCCAAACCCTTAAATCTAGAAATGTGCTTAGGTGTCTCTAATCTCATAAAAGTATACATTCAAATCCACCCAAATTCTCTATCCCTAATGTACACCACAGCTCCATTTTTTTCAACACGTGGTTTATATACTTTGCCCTCACTAATCTACTGAAGCAGTATGAGGAGACATGCAGTTGTCTAAACTGGGAAATGGAAAATCTTGGTTCTAGAACTGACTGTCACTAGCTCTAGGACCATTACAAAAAAAAAATCACAACTAAATTTGAAAATTGTTAAATACAAGTTACCAAAAACATCCAGTCTTTTCATCACTCTTACGTGAGGATAAATGAGTTTTTGTGGAAATGCTTTGAAAATTTACTGATTACTGTTTACATGTTAACGTTACCCTTATGATTACTACTTCTTGCTGGGCAAATAAATGATTATTTCTTATTTTGACCTGCAATGCTTTGACCCAATCAATTATTTCATCTCTGTTTTGGAACACCTTGGCTTCCCGGAGACTGAGCTTACTAGGTTTATATTCCAAAATTGGAATAGATTTATACCTAGGTCTCATGTTTAATCAAAATACATTATTAATCTATCTTTTATGTATGCTCTGGATTCTCTCTGGCTCACTTAGGATTTTTCACCCATCTGATATAAAACTGAATTTTCTCTATATTTAAAGCATTTTTTATCTATATTTTGAATAGACCCCTAAATAATTTAATAAATAATTATTAGTGATACTTCTCTACAATGTACTTCAGAAAAAGACTTTTTTAAAGATTATTACTTAGAGCTATTGTGGGTAAAGAATTTAACTTTACCCAAATTAATTTGGTCTTTGTCCTTAGTTCCTGAGAGATAACTGTAAACATTTGGAATTTCCTGAGTAGACAGGGTGCCTTTATTATCTATAGGTCTTCAGAACAGACCTGATAGATTTTGCTAATGATGTGAATGAGGTGGGGGCTGGCCAGGCTAGAAAGACCACCTTTTGATATCAGTCAGCCTCAGGGGAAGTGGACTGATTCTATCAATCATGGCTGCATAATGATACTCCAGTAAAGGCTCTGCATACAGAAGCACCATGGGCTTCCTGGTTGGTGAAAGATATGGATGCAAGTGGGAGGTTAGAGTTTCCCTTTTTGGGACATGGAAGCTCTGTGTTGGGAACCCTCCCAGCCCTTGCCCTATGTGTCTCTTCATTTGTATCCTTTTTGCTGTAATAAAACTGTAATTATAAGTATAGTGTTTTCTGTGAGTTTTTTGAGTCATTCTAGTGAATTATCAAACCCAAGGGAGTAATGGAAGTCAGCAGGACAGAAGTGAGGGGGGCTAGGAACCCTTGAACTTACTGCTGGTATCCTGAAGGGATAGTGGGAAAACCCTGAATTTGTAGCCATCAGGTCAGAAGTGAGGGTGTTGTGTGGACTCCCAATCTTGCAGCTGGCATCTGAAGTCTTGGGCCTACTAGGCAGTCTAGAGAACTGTGGCCTCTAGTTTGTGAGCTCTGGCCTAGCTCTGGGTAGTTAGAGTCAGAGGAAAAAGTGGTGCATAGGCAGCTGGTGTCAGATCCAGCAGCAAATGGGGGATGAGGAGCTGCATAGGGAATAAGACTAAAACAATATTGGGAGGAGAAGGGAGGAAAAGATGAGGTAGCTGGGTAAGTGAGGTAATCCTCATTTGACATAGGCATAAATCAGTAGACAATAACTAATGTTGATAAAGGGTAGAGGGAGGCAGTATAAGCATGGAGGGAATTACAGGAAGAACTAAAGTCAGCTCATGGTGACTGTCAATAGTTTTTATCAACGCTGACACCATTTACATATCATAATCATAGTAATTTTTCCCAAGATTTGTCTAATGAATTCTAAAATTTGAAAACAAATATATAGTATTCATATTATTATGACTATATAAATATAATTGAAAGCAGAACCAAGTATGTGCTAGAGTTACAGCCGATGCCACCCAAAAATAAGGTTCATAGGAGTAACATTTAAATAGATACACTTTTTCCACATAAACCAGAGACTTCATCAGCCTGAGACCAGAAGAATTAGATGGTACCTGGCTACCACCAATGACCACCCTGACAGGGAACACAACAGAGAGTCCCTGATGAAGCAGGAGAAAGGAGGAGTGCAGAACTCAAATTCTAGTAAGAAGACCAGACTTAATGGTCTGACTGAGACTGGAGGAACCCCAAAAAGCATGGCCCCTGGATTCTCTATCAG
>NW_004444267.1:255689-257240 GCF_000243295.1 Trichechus manatus latirostris
GTAGCTTCTGTCCGGAGGTGAGATGGGAAGGCAGAGAGGGTTAGGAGCTGGTTGGACATGGGAAACTGGGTGGAAAGGAGGAGTGTGCTGTCACAGTTTGGGGAGAGCAATTAGGGTCACATAACAATGCATGTATAAATTTTTGTATGGGAGACTAACTTGAAATGTAAACTTCATTTAAACTACAACAATAAAAATAGATCCACTTTTTATATATTCACTGATTGCTTTGGCATATTTTCAATAGTTTTTTTCCCTAGGCCTCAATCATTCTCTACATTCTGTCAACTTATTTTATTTCTTAGAGACTTCATTTTAAGAGCTTTCTACCTTTGCTGTACAGGTAGTCCCCCACTTATGACACATTCAAATTTTGATGAACCACACCTGCGACCATCTTTTATTTTTTTGTACATCTTATAATTAGTAATATGTACTACATACAATTGTTGCAGTGTGTAATTTGCTGATGTTATGATTCTCAGATGTTCACTCGCAGATATTCAATGTTTTGATTTATTGTTCAAAACACTGGGCTGGTCTATGATGAAGTTGGTATCGGTGTTGGGAGTCGTAACACACAGAAATTTGGGCAATGTTCAACTCTAATGACATATGACAATTGAACTGCACACACAGGCGACAGCCATTATGACTCTGACTTCACTGTTAAACAACACTGATGCCGACTTCATTGTAGACCAGGCCTATAGTGTGATCCATTCAGCGTTTCGTACCATCAGAGGCATCAGTTATTAATTTGAAGCCGTTGTTCAAGTTTCTCACACTGTAGCGCCTGCACTGCTTATACCTCCAATAATGTGTCTAGTAAAAGAAGTCATGCCACTATAAGTTCTAATCCAAAAAAGGTGAGGAAGGCTCTAGTCATGAATATAAAGATGAAGATTATTAAGGCCTATGGTAATGGAAAGACAGTTGGCAAAATATATGTATGCATCTGTAAGTTATATGTAATATTTCTAACCTCCAAAGACAAAGATGGGATTGAAAAAGATAACCAATAATGAAAGGCAATAATAATGAAAACTAAAAAAAAGAGGCATTTGACTTCCATCAGAACCAACTTACGATGGAGTCATTGGAACAGAGCCCCATCATAAAGCAGGACTACCTGTAATCTGGATTAGTTGTTCACCAGGCTTAATTCATATGAGTATAGAAAGGAATGTCACAGTTCTTCTCTATCGGAATCACCCAAATCAAATGCCATCATCTTTTTTTATTTATTTATTTTATTTTTATTGTACTTTAGGTGAAGGTTTACAGAACAAATATTTTCTCATTAAACAGTCAGTACACATATTGTTTTATGACATTGGTTAACAACCCCATGACAGGTCAACATGCTCACTTCTCGGCCTTGGAGGACATTTTCTTTTTAAATATTTTATTGTACTTCAGGTGAAGGCTTACAGAACAAATAGTTTCCCATGAAACAGTAGTACACACGTTGTTTTATGACTTGGTTAACAACCTCACAACATATTAACCCTCTAACTTCTCAATCTTTTTTTTTTGGTGAAAATACAC
>NW_004444267.1:259360-305583 GCF_000243295.1 Trichechus manatus latirostris
TCAGTAGTGCTTTACTTATTTGTGGCTTCTTCCCTTTCCATATAAAGTTAATGATTAGTTTTTCCATCTCTTTGAAGAATGCTGTTGGTATTTGGATCGGGATTGCGTTGTATTTGTAAATTGCTTTGGGTAGAATTGTCATTTTCACAATGTTGAGTCTGCCTGTCCATGAGCATGGTAAGTTTTTCCATTTATGTAGATCCCTTTGGGTTTCATGCAGTGCCATCTTCTTTTATGGTTTATTTCTTCATTGCTTTGGGCTATATAAACAGGCAACCTCCCAAGAAAAGGTGTAAAAATATAAATTTATTGAATCCTTGCTTATCTCAAAATACTTTTTTTCTTTCATTCTCGGTTCATTATTTGACTCTATAGACTTACTTCTAGGCTGAAAATTATTTTGTCTAGAATTCTGAAGCTGTTTCTTCACTGTCTTCTTGCTTCCATTATTGCTGATAGGAAATTTGATATGAATCAATTGTTGTTCCTTTGAAGAACTCTTGTTTTGTTTTCTCTTTGAAGTCTTTTAGCATTCTTAGTTTATCCTTGGAATTAAGAAACTTCAACATATGTATTTGTATTATTTTTTAGTTTGGACATTTTCAATTTGAAGATCCATGCTCTTCTGTTCTTAGAAATTCTTTATATTTTATTTTTGATAGTTCTGTATACTTCATTTTCTCTGTACTCTCTTTCTGAAAATGCTGTTACCCAGATATTAGATTGATTCTCTGTCTCCTAAATTTTGTCTCTTATTATCCATTTTTTAAATTTGTTTTTATTCTATTTAGCAGGAGATTTCTTCAACTTTACTTTCTAGCATGTGTGTTTCTTTTCTTTTCTTTTCTTTTTTTTTTAACTCTGAAACACTTTCTTCCCTCCATTTTTCAACCGCCTTATTGTTCTTTGGTAGTCCTGATGGGCAGTGGTTACAGTACTTGGCTGCTAACCAAAAGGTCAGTGGTTTGAACCCACCAGCCGCTCTGCAGAGAAAGACGTGGCATTCTGCTTCTGTAAAGATAACAGCCTCGGAAACCCTATGGAGCAGTTCTACTATGTCCTATAGGGTCGCTATGAGTTGGAATCGATTCATCGGCAGTGGGTTTGGTTTAGTTTCATTGTTCTTTTATTTTCTTCTTTTAAATTTTATCCTGTTTTTCCTAATTTTTCTATGCATACTAATATTTAAAAGATCAGTTTGTATTTTTTTAAAAAATCAGCTCTTTTCTATTCTTTGAATTTTCTCTGATTTTCCCATGGTCCTTTTTTTTTTTTTTTTTTCCCCTGTTTGTCATCTTAGTGTTTCTCTTTCATGTTGATGACTTTCTTAAAGTCTGGTAATCCTTGGTTGTTTGATATTATTTCAGAATTAAAAGGATAAAAAGCTACATAAGAATTTTTTCAGCAAGTGGGCTTTGTTTTGTATAGAATGGGCTGGAAGTCAGACATATGCCAGGGAACACTTGAATAGCAGAATGCAGAAATATTTATTCTAGGATGTAACACCCACAGTAGCTGTGTTGGTCTCTTCAGGGTGTTTTACGTACAGACTTTTAATCCTCTATGTTTTTAGTTTATTGTCTCATTCCTGGCCTTCTGGATTTTCTCCCTATGGTTCTGCAAGAAACCAGCTCCACTGTTGGATAGGCTGTGGCTTCTGCATTCTGTTTCATCAGTTATCACACTTCCATCTACCTTCTGTCTCCCTGAAATTTGTAGAAATCTCATGTCCATTTATGGATTTACTAATCTTCTTTTCATAGTTGTAGTTTTATACCTATTAAATTCCTATACGATCATTTAGATTGGTTTTGAGGAGATGAGATAAGCACACGTCAGTCTACTGAAAGTCTCAGCATGTATTAGTGACTTCTTCAAATCACTTCTCTGCTCAAATATATTGCATTCCTCCCTCTACCCCGCCTACGGTACACCTGTTCTGTCAAGTCGATTCTGATTCGTAGCGACCTTATAGGACAGAGTAGAGCTGCCCCATAGGGTTCCCAAGGCTGTCCTCTTTAGGGAAGCAGACTGCCACATCTTTTTCCCTAGAGCATCTGGTGAGTTTGAATCGCTGACCTTCTGGTTAGCAGCCTAGCACTTAACCACTGCACCTTCAGAGCTCCTTTCATATTGGTATAGGAAAAGTTTAAATTTTGCTTGGTTTCCAGTCAGTTATGTGATTAATCTAAGAACCACACACATTTGAACTTTAGATAAGTAGATGACTGATTGACATTACCTAGTTAAACCCCTGTATCAGTCAGTCAGGATTCAACCAGAGAAGCAGAACTGTTAGGTAGGTAGGTAGGACGATAGGAAGGAAGGAAGGACAAACACACATGCACGTATGTGTGTGTATATATATCTGTACTTATATCTACGTATTTCTGATTTATTATGAGGAATAGACTTACACCATTGTGAAGGATGCCCAAGCAGTAAGAAAACATGAAGTTTACAGGGCAGATGATCAGAGAGGGAAGATCACGAGCAGGCTGGGACTCAACAGGCATGAACTGAGGCTTGTTGCCCACAGGTAGGTAGGCACGCAGGCGGTCCAGAAGAAAGAACCAAGGGGAAGGGAGAGCGTTTGTAGATCCAGCTGCTGTTTGGAGTCCCTAGACTCAGGGAAGGTTTAAGCCTTCATTTAAAGGGCTTTCATCTGATTAAGTCAGGCCCACTTAGGATAATTTTCCTTTTGATTAACTTAAAGTCAGTTGACTAGGAAATTTAATTACACTTGCAGAATCCCTCCAGAGTAACAACTAGAGATTAGTATCTGATTAACTGGGAGAAGGTATGTGTCTGCTACAAAATGGCTGTCGCTTCCCTCCCATCCACCAGCTCTCAGGAGAGAAATCCCTGTATACCACCCTAATTGGAAATATACTAGAAAGGGAATTCTGTGGACTGTGGCTCAGCCTTGATTCATCGGAAAGCTGTCATCTGAGGCAAGAAAAGAAGAAGAGTTAACCAAGGTGACATTTATTAGTATGTATAGCATGTCTAGAGCCTGGGTCTTCTGGCTGAAGGCTCAGCATGTTTTCATATTCTTATGTGAAGAAAGACACATTAATTAGATTCATACCTATGCATATTTGTATCCATCATTCGGTGGAACAACAAGAAATCTAGAAACAAGTACAGGTATAGTTGGTGACAGAAAATTTGTAGAATCACTTTTTGATTCAAACATTTGCATCAAAACCAAACCCACTGCCGTCGAGTTGATTCCAACTCACAGCAATCCTCTAGGATGGAGTAGAACTGCCTCACAGGATTTCCAGGCTGTAAATCTTTACATAAGCAAACTGCCACATCTTTCTCCTGTGGAGTGGCTGATGGATTCAAATCGCTGACCTTTCGGTTAGCAGCTGACCGCTTTAACCACTGTGCCACCAGGGCTCCTTATTTGCATCAAAAGTATCTAGAAATGCACTTTTTTCAAAACTAGTCTTGTTAAAATATTCTCAGAGCTCCTGCTCTGCAATTTGTGAACCTATATTAGCTGAGACTAGTGAATGCATAAGATTTTCTAAGACAGTCACAACTAATAGCCAATGTTACATAGAACAAGCACCACATTTTCTTTACTTCAAAGACTGCTTTGATCATAGACAGCATTTTATTGAACCTCTCTTCTTTCCTAATGGGTCAGAGATAAACTTAGATGGAACTTGGGGCTATAATAGATGGATTCCCAACAACTACAGGAGGGCGAATTATACTACTCACAAACTGACTGCAACAAAGTATTTCTAGAATGTTACAAGAGGCTAATTCACTATTTTAGCTGTCTGTAGTATTTTATCAAAAACTTTTCCTGGAGAAGAGAAGGTCGTTTATTGAGCCTTAGACTCTTTCAAATTCTGGGTCTCTGTCCAAAGTCTTGTGGGGGGAAAACACTATAGAAAGAGCTTCCGACTAGAGGATCCAGGAGATGTGTTCCCACTGAGCAGTCTTCAAATAGACTTGTTAGTGATGTCATCCAAGTTCTCTGCATCACATGTTCCTTAACTAAAAACGAAAAGCCTGTTTTTCTAACACTATTGTCATATTTCTCATTCAGATATTGTATTGTGGGTCTCTTTTGCATCTTACCATTTCTCTTATTTTAGTCATGTTTTCTTCTATATCTTTGACAACATTTATAAGATGTATAATACCTGGATTAAGGCTGTTGCGTGACAATTCTGTTATTTCTGTCATTTTGGGGTGTGTATCTATTTTTTTTCCCATTTTGGTTATGGATTGTTTGCCTTCTTTATACACCTGATAATTTTTGATTAGATGGCAGAAGAATTGTGAGTTTCATGTTGTTAAGTGCTAGGTTTTGTTGCATTCCTTCAAAGAGCATTGAACTTTGTTCTGGCACACAATTAAGTTACTTGCAGATCAGTTTCATCCTTTCCATGCTTGCTTTTAAGTTTTTTTTTGGGTGTCCAAGAGCAGCCTTTACACTGGGGCTAATTTAGCATCACTTTTAAGGTGAGATTCTTCTGAGGATTTTTTTTTAATTGTACTTTAGATGAAGGTTTACAGAACAAACTAGCTTATCATTAAACAGTAAACATGTTGTTTTATGACACTGGTTAACAACCCCACGACATATCAACACTCCCTTCTCGACTTTGGATTCCCTATTACCAGCTTTCCTGTCCCCTCCTGCTTTCTAGTCCCCTGGGCTGGTGTGCCAATTTAGTCTTGTTTTGTTTTATGGGCCTGTCTAATCTTTGGTTGAAGGGTGAACCTCAGGAGTGACTTCATTACTGAGCTAAAAGGGTGTCCAGGGGCCATACTCTCAAGGTTTCTCCAGTCTCTGTCAGGCCAGTAAGTCTGGTCTTTTTTTGTAAGTTAGGATTTTGTTTACATTTTTCTCTAGCTCTGTCTGGGACCCTCTATTGTGATCCCTGTCAGAGCAGTTAGTGGTGGTAGCCAGGCACCATCTAGTTGTACTGGACTCAGGCTGATTGAGACCGTGGTAGTTGTGGTCCATTAGACCTTTGGACTAATCTCTCCCTTGTGTCTTTAGTTTTCTTCATTCTTCCTTGCTCCCGAAGGGGTAAGACCAGTGGAGTATCTTAAATGGCCACTCACAAGCTTTTAAGACTGCAGACGCTACTCGCCAAAGTAGAATGCAGAACATTTTCTTTGTAAACCATGTTATGCCAATTGAGCTAGAAGTTCTCTGAGACCGTGGTCCCCACAGCCTTCAGACCAGTAATTCGGTCCCTCTTCTGAGGATTTTATTCAATGCCACATGTATTATGAGGTCTGTCTACTCTGGCTAGTAGGAGAGCGAACTATTCCTAGTGCTGCATTAATTCTGGGAATTTTTTAGCCTACTACTGTTTGGTAGTTCTTTCTTTGGCCTTGTGGAATTTCACAACATGCAGGTACAGATCAGTCCTCAACCAAAGACTCAAGAGGACCCCTCTGAAGATCCCCAGATGTGCAACATCTCCCACTCTGGTATTCTGCCCTGCAAATTCTGGCTACCTTGGTCTCCTCAACTGTAATCTCAGTCTTCTCAAGTCAATAGAATTCTATGTTCTGTTTTGATTTTACTCCCTGCACTGTGGGTTGTAAACTGCCTCCAGGCAGCAAATTAGGGCAGTCTTAAAAGCTTACCTCATTTGTTTCCATTTTCTCAGGAATCATTGCCTGTTGCCCACGGTTTGAAAACAAACAATTGTTTTATATAATTTATCTTTTTTACTAGCTATTTATGGCGGAAAGGCAACTCCCATATAAAGTAATTCTTCATGGATTGAAATGGAAATATGAAAACCACCGCTTTGGAGGAGAAGCAAAATATATGTCAGAACAGACTGCTCTGAAAAAGAAGGAAAAGATCCAGGACCATTCATGTGCAGGCAACTTTCCTATCCCTTCCATTTTACCCTCTCCTTTAAGGTAGGATAAGTAAGAGGTGAAAAGTGTTGCAAATGTTTTGTTTAAATTCTTTTCTTTTTTTCTGAAGAAAAAGATCAAATTGAGAACACTGTGTAAAAGGCACTATCATTTACAACAATTCCTTTGACAGATTTCCCGCAAGTATCAATCAGAGTAAGGAAAATGTTTATTCTCTTTTATCAATGTTTTCTCTTGGAAATGTGAGGAGAAAGACTTAGATTCTCACTTAATATAAATGTCCAATTAACAAGCTTTGGTTAAATATATGAAAGCACATCCATACAATGGAGAGGAAGAATGAATGATAAGGATGAAACTGGAAAGATAGGCAGGGGCTAGATCATGTAGATGTTGGTAGGGATAAGGAGTTTGGATTTTATCCTGAAGATTACAGACAACCATGTAGTGGTTTTTCTCAGGGAAATAATCTGATAAGATTCATTATTTTAGAAAACACAATCCACAGCTGTGTGGAAAATGTCTTTTAATGGGGCAAGACTGGAAACAAGAAGAGTTGAAAGGCTGTTACAGTAATGCCATAGAGAAATTCTTCTTTACTTAAGTACTACCCAGAGATGGCAGTGATGGAGAAGATACGCTCTTATTTTAGAAGTTTGAATTCAAAGAACTTGGCTTTTTATCTTAAAAAAAACAGGTTCTTGATCCTTAGGTATTTACTGTGTAGAATCTGTTATATCCCCTCACCCATTTTGGTGGTTCTCCGTGGACCTTTTTTGATGTGCAGTGATTTCATGGTAAGCTTACATTGTCATAATATTAAAGTGAAGAAAAGGTAAAATTATGGGATTTGTTTTCCAGTGACTTTTGGTTAGTATTAGAGCTTTACAGGCTTTTTTGGCTTTGGATGCACACTACAATGATGTCGTTAGAGGACCCTGAAGACATCAAAATTCTTTCCTTATAACTTAATGAAAATCTAAGTAGTATATAAATATAATCATGGTATTGGAAGTAGAGGAGAGGTTTAGACAGACATCTTTTCTGATCAGCATCTGCATGGAAGTAAGAGAGATAAAGCATCAGAAAACAAACAGGAGGACCATTCCTTCCTCTGATTTTCATTTCAGGGAGTGGGGTTTCATGTAATGAGAGGGGCAAGGATTTTAAACAACTTTAAATCCATGGACAAAATTATGCCACATGTCACCACCACTCTCTACTGGTATCCTTAAATTTCCATCGACTTCATATGCATCAAAAACCAATTCTTAAAAAACAAACAAAACAAAGAATCTCATAAAATATTTATGTTAAGGTGCAAATGCCTGCTAATGTGGAATATGTTTATTCTCCCTGGAATATTTTTATTTTAACTGAAGGACAAATCTTATCAAAGGGGTGACTATCTAAAAATAGTTGTTGCTGCTTGTAGATATTCAGTAAGGATGATGATGATAAAACCTAATGTTATTTCTACCTATAAGCAAATCCTGACTCATTTCCAAAGAATTATGGATGATCCTGTAGCCCATTAGACAAATTTTGATTCTAGAAATAGCCTAAAATGTAGAGATAAAATTTAAAAAAAAAGTATGTCTCTATTTTTTTGGTTTTTAAACTATTTTTGTCTAACTTGTACTTATCATAATATTCTAGTGTTCAAAAATACTTTCAAAGAAGAAACCATTTTACTTTTCCTTACTAAACATAATGCTATTATTTTCTGGTTCCCAGATCCTCCTTTTATTTTTCTCTTCAGAACCTGCAGGTGTCTCCCTAAGCTCAGGGTTTTTCTATCTCCCTGAAACTATACTTGAAATGATGCTCAGCCTAGAGACTCATAGGCACTGTATGCACTTTCAGAAAAAGCATATCTATTTAATAATCTGCTTAGATGCTCCTTATGTTATCATTTGTCATTGTGATCCATGGCCAATAAAGCTAAACGCTGATAATTGTTCATTAACTGTGCTGCATGTTATGCCAACATGATTAGTTCATTAGCAGTGAAGCTAGACTATGACCTTGGACATAAGATTAATACTGAGTTATATTCAGTAAATCCATTGACTCACTTTAAGTTACTAATTCTTCATGGCCTGTTTTCTCTTTCTGCATTCATACCTCTTATTGTTATACTGACCTCCTCTTTACCATTTATCTTGAGATTAGATCATGATACGAAGGGGATTTACACAACAGAAAATACAATACACAAATTCCCCTGGAGTCCTTAAAAAAAAGAACAAAAAACGTGGGGGGCAGGAATGCAAAATTTAAGAACTTCTTTCAAGATTTTTCTAATACCCTTTTTATTCTAAGATCATGGGTAAATATCAATTCAGATGAATGCCCTGAGTTCATGATAATAAGTACCTTATTGATTGTCATTTTTTAAATCCTAATATGCTACTACTTTTGGAAAATAAAAATATAAAGATTCTGTTGTATTTTCACAGAGCTACATGTGACAAATATGCATTACTTTTATCTCCAGCAAAGAGACATTTTTACTGTTCAATTCTTTCTGTAAATGGAAAGCTCAGCCTAAAGCTTGCTTAAGGTTGTAAAAGAGTATTCTTAGGTTTTCTGGACTGTTTTTACTTGACTTTAAATATTCTGTCCTGTTGCCTCCCTTAGTTCTGTCATCTTCATAAGACCGCATGGTCATCAGAGCAATGTTCGTGACAGCTTCCTGTGTTATCTACACAAAAAGTTTTGCAGGATACTAGGCAGATGGCCTCTTTGCCTCTGTCATATTCTCTTTGGTTTAAGGCACCAGTGTTTCTGGAAATATTTTGTGAAGTTGAAAATACATCTGAGAAATACATAATATTAAGTTGAACATTTTAATCTAATTCTAAAAACATTGACTGAGAGGGCCGTTGCTGGTTCTGTACAGGTCGGGCACTGCCCAGCTCCAGGGAGAGCCATTCATTGTTGTGTACATTTGTTGTGTACATTGTACTGCAGTTTTCCATCTTGAAGGAGGGATAATAATAGAGCCCACCCAACTCTTTGTTGTAAGGATTAAATGAGATACTGCATGTAAAGTGCTTTAATCTGTGCAACACACAGTAAAAATCCAATAAATGTTTACTATTGTAATTATTATTATTATACCAGCCTCACTTCTGGCCCTTGAAAATTAAAAAAATAATGTCTAAGACATGACTCTTCTCCTTGAGGGGCTGGTAGCCAATTTGCAGAGGATAAATTCATAAAAAGATTCTGACTATATGGCCTAAAAGAAGTCTCCACAAAATGGTATGAGAAAACAGAAAACCAAAAAACCCCAAAACAAGTGCCATTGAGTAGATTCCAACTACTCCGTGTGTGTCAGAGTAGAGCTGTACTCCACAGGGTTTTCAATGGCTGATTTTTCAGAAATAGACACCAAGCCTTTCTCCAAGGTGCCTCTGGGTAGACTCTAACTGCCAGTCTAATGCACCACCCAGGAAATCCATGAGAACACAGAACCAGTTTAACTAGTTGCCATAGAGATGATTCCAACTCATTGCAACCCCATGTGTGTCAGAGTAGAACTGTGCTACATAGGGTTTTCAATGGCTGATTTTCCAGCAGTAGATTATCAGGCCTTCCTGTTAAGGTGCCTCTAGGTGTACTCAAACCACCAACCTTTTGGTTACCAGCCAAGCATCTTACCCATATGTACCACCTAGGATCAAGAATGCTATTGACTGTGCAAAAACATTTGACTGTGTGGATCATAACAAATTATGGATAACATTGCAAAGAACAGGAATTTCAGAACGCTTAATTGTGCTTGTGCAGGATCTATACACAGACCAAGAGGCAGTCATTCGAACAGAACAAGGAGACACTGCATGGTTTAAAATCAGGAAAGGTGTGCATCACAGTTGTATTGTTTCACTGTACTTATATGGTCTGTATGCTGAGCAAATAATCCAAGAAGCTGGACTGTATGATGAAGAATGCAATATCAGAATTGGAGGAAGACTCATTCATAACCTGCAATATGCAGATAACACAACCTTGTTTGCTGAGAGTGAAGAGGACTTGAAACACTTACTGTTGAAGATGAAAGACTACAGCCTTCAGTGTGGATTACACCTCAGCATAAAGAAAACAAAAATCCTCACAACTGGACCAATAAGCAACATCATGATAAATGGAGAAAACATTGAAATCATCAAGAATTTCATTTTACTTGGGTCCACAATCAATGCCTATGGAAGCAGCAGTCAAGAAAACAAAGGACGTATTGAGTTGGACAACTCTGCTGCAAAAGACCTCTTTCAAGTGTTAAAAAGCGAAGATGCCACTTTGAGGACTAAGATGCACCTGACCCCAAGCCATGGTATTTTCAGTCACCTCATATGCATGCAAAAGCTGGACAATGAATAAGGAAGACCAAAGAAAAATTAATGTCTTTGAATTATGGTGTTGGTGAAGAATACTGAGTATACCATGGACTGCCAGGGTCGCTATGAGTCAGAATCGACTCGACGGCAATGGGTATGGACTGCCAGAAGAATGAACAAATCTGTCTTAGAAGAAGTACAGCAGAGTGCCCCTTGGAAGTGAGGATAGTGAGACTTTATCTAATGTACTTTAGACATCTTATTAGGAGGGACCAGTCTCTGGAGAAGAACATCATGCTTGGTAAAGTAGAGGGTCAGAGAAAAAGAAGAAGACCCTCGATGAGATGGACTGACACAGTGGCTACGACAATGGGCTTAAACATAGCAGTGATTGCGAGGATGGTGCAGGACTGGGCAGTGTTTTGTTCTGTTGTACATAGGGTTGCTATGAGTTGGAACCAACTCAGAGGCACCTAACAATGGCAACAACAACAACAGAGTCAAGAACACAGAAGAAGTTGCTAGTTTGCTCCTTGGGAGAAGTGAAGGCTTCAAAGAGGACACATCTGGTTCCTAAACAACGGGAGGGATTAGTGGGCAGTGATGTGAGTATGTATTCCAGAAGTATGAGGAAGCAGGACGTGGTCAGGGAAAGAGGAATGGTTGATATGGTTGAAGCATGAAATTCATGATAGGAGATAAGGTTGAAAATGTAGAGGAAGGATTTTGTCACTAACATCTTACTGCGAATTCTTTTATAAGGATTGATTTCCTCCAAGTAGCTAGCTGATTTTGCGTAGAAGATAGGTATATATTATTGAAGGAGCCAAATAATTTTATATATGTGTGTGTGTGTGTGTGTGTGTGTGTGTGTGTGTGTGTATAAGTTATATAAGTTGTGTAAGTGTCTGTCAGTTTGTCGTACTGTGGGGGCTTGTGTGTTGCTGTGATGCTGGAAGCTATGCCACCGGTATTCAGATACCAGCAGGGTGACTCGTGGTGAACAGGTTTTAGCTGAGCTTCCAGACTAAGACGGATTAGGAAGAAGGACCCGACAGTCTACTTCTGAAAAGAATTAGCCAGGGAAAACCTTATGAATAGCAGTGGAACATTGTCTGATATAGTGCCGGAAGATGAGCCCGCTAGGTTGGAAGGCACTCAAAAGATGACTGGGGAAGAGCTGCTCCTCAAAATAGAGTTGACCTTAATGACGTGGATGGAGTCAAGCTTTCGGGACCTTCATTTGCTGATGTGGCACACCTCAAAATGAGAAGAAACAGCAGTAAACATCCATTAATAATAAGAACGTGGAATGTATGAAGTATGACTCTAGGAAAATTGGAAATCATCAAAAATGAAACGGAATGTATAAACATGGATATCCTAGGCATTGGTGAGCTGAAATGGACTGGTATTGGCCATTTTGAATTGGACAACCATATAGTCTACTATGCCGAGAATGACAACTTGAAGAGGAATGACATTGCATTCATTGTCAAAAAGAACATTTCAAGATTCATCCTGAAGTACAACGTTTTCGGAGATAGGATAATATCCATAAGCTTATAAGGAAGATCAGTTAATATGACTGTTATTCAAATACATGTACCAACCACTAAGGCCAAAGATGAAGAAGTTGAAGATTTTTACCAGCTTCTGCAGTCTGAAATTGATCGAACATGCAGTCAGGATGCATTGATAATTACTGGTGATTGGAATGCATTGGAAACAAAGAAGAAGGATCAATAGCTGGAAAATATGGCCTTGGTGATAGAAACGATGCTGGAAATCGCGTGATAGAATTTTGCAAGATCAACGACTTCTTCATCGCAAATACCTTTTCTCACCAACGAAAACAGCAATTATACACATGGACCTCGCCAGATGGAATACACAGGAATCAAATCGGCTACATCTGTGGAAAGAGACAATGGAAAAGCTCAATAGCATCACTCAGAACAAGGCCAGGTGCCGACTGCAGAATAGACCATCAATTGCTATATGCAAGCTCAAGTTGAAACTGAAGAACCAGTCCACGAGAGCCAAAGTACGACCTTGAGTATATCCCACCTGAATTTAGAGACCATCTCAAGAATAGATTTGACATGTTGAACACTAATGACCAAAGGCCAGATGAGTTGTGGAAGATTTGACACATTAAACACTAATGACCAAAGACCAGATGACTTGTGGAATGACATCAAAGATGTTTTGCATGAAGAAAGCAAGAGGTCATTAAGAAGACAGGAAAGAAATAAAAGACCAAAATGGATATCAGAAGAGACTCTGAAACTTGCTGTTGAACATCAAGTAGCTAAAGCAAAAGGAAGAAATGATGAAGGAAAAGAGCTGAACAGAAGATTTCAAAGGGTGGCTCAAGAAGACAGAATAAAGCATTATAATTACATGTGCAGAGAGCTGGAGATAGAAAACCAAAAGGGAAGAACACGCTCAGCATTTCTCAAGCTGAAAGAACTGAAGAAAAAATTCAAGCCTCGAGTTGCAATAGTGAAGGATTCTACGGGGAAAATATTAAATGAAGCAGAAAGCATCAAAAGAAGATGGAAGGAATACAGTCATTAGACCAAAAGAACTGGTTGATGTTCAGCCATTTAAAGAGGTAGCATGTGATCAGGAACCGATGGTACTGAGGGAAGAAGTCCAAGCTACACTGAAGGCATTGGTGAAAAACAAGGCTCCAGGAATTGATGGAATACCAGATGAGATGTTTCAACAGACGGATGCAGTGCTGGAAGTGCTCACTCGTCTATGCCAAGAAATTTGGAAGACAGCTACCTGGCCAACTGACTGGAAGATATCCATATTTGTGCCTATTCCCAAGAAAGGTGATCCAATCAAATGCGGAAATTATCAAAGAATATCATTAATATCACACGCAAGTAAAATTTTGCTGAAGATTATTCAAAAGTGGCTGCAGCAGTATAGCCACAGGGAACTGCCAGAAATTCAGGCCAGATTCAGAAGCGGACGTGGAACCAGGGATATCATTGCTGATGTCAGATGGATCCTGGCTGAAAGTAGAGAATACCAGAAAGATGTTTACCTGTGTTTTAGTGACTATGCAAAGGCATTCTACTGTGTGTATCATAACAAATTATGGATAACATTGCAAAGAATGGGAATTCCGTAACACTTGAGCCTGTACGTAGATCAAGAGGCAGTTGTTCAAATAGAACAAGGGAATACTGCACAGTTCAAAGTCAGGAAATGTGTGCAACAGGGTTATATCCTTTCACCAGGCCTATTCAACCTGTATGCTGAGCAAATGATCCGAGAAGCTGGACTATATGAAGAGGAATGGGGCATCAGGATTAGAGGAAGACTCATTAACAACCTCCAATGTGCAGATGACACAACCTTGCTTGCTGAAAGTGAAGAGGACTTGAAGAACTTACTGATGAAGATCAAAGACCATAGCCTTCAGTATGGATTACACCTCAGCATAAAGAAAACAAAAATCCTCACAACTGGACCAATGAGCAATATCGTGATAAAAGGAGAAAAGATTGAAGTTGTCAAGGATTTCATTTTACTTGGATCCACAGTCAACACCCTTGGAAGCAGCCGTCAAGAAAGCAGAAGATGCATTGCATTGGGCAAGTTTGCTGCAAAAGACCTCTTTAAAGTATTGAAAAGCAAAGATGTCACCTTGAAGACTAAGGTGCGCCAGACCCAAGCCATGGTATTTTCAGTCGCATCATATGCATGCGAAAGCTGGACAATGAATAAGGAAGACCAAAGAAGAACTGACACCTTTGAATTTGGTATTGGCGAAGAATATTGAATATACTATGGACTGCCAAAAGAAGGAACAAATCTGTCTTGGAAGAAGTACAGCCAGAATGTTCCTTGGACACAAGGATGGTGCGACTATGTCTTACATACTTTGGACATGTCGTCAGGAGGGATCAGTCCCTGGAGAAGGACATCATGCTTGGTAAAGTAGAGGGTAGGTGAAAAAGAGGAAGACCCTCAATGAGATGGATTGACACAGTGGCTGCAACAATGGGCTCAAGCGTAACGATAGTGAGCAAGGTGCAGGACAGGGAAGTGTTTTGTTCTGTAGTACATAGGGTTGCTGTGAGTCGGAACCAACTCAACGACACCTAACAACAACAACAACATATATAAATTTTTTTTTTTTTTGTCTGAGCTGTCAGACTTTCCCCTCTCATATCCTTTCTATAACTAAGGGCTGTGTGCCTGTGTGATGAATAATAGCTTTCTCAGATGCCAAAGAAGTAGGGGAACGGGGAGGCAAATTGCATTTCTTCTTTGGTAAGAATCAGTCCAGGCCTCTGTGATTAGACAAATATTTCTCAGACTCTGGTACATGGCCCACCTGCTTTGGAATCTTTTATGAATGCTTATTAAAAATGCAGTTGAGCTTGGTATAGGCCCCTTAGTTCAATCCATTTTGTTTTTACCCCATACTCATGCTCAGGATCATTGTACTAAATATTTTTATTGGTCACAAAGGTATATGATCACATTGTTTAGGGGGGTAAAAACAAACTTTTCTAATATGTACCTTTTGTACCCTCAGATTTACAGCATCTTTCATATAAAATGGTTCAGAGTGATGATGTATGCAAGAGGCTAAATAATTAAGACAACCTGTCTCCACTACCTTTTCACGTGAGAGAATTTAATCACTTTCTGTTTTGGTTTACCTGAACAGAAAGGCATTTCCTTCAAAACACTCAAGAGGATTTATTTGGATTGTCAAGTGAAGACTCTCAGGGCAGAAAAGGATTTTTTTTGATCCCCAAATCCAAAGGGTCCTTTTTTGTTTTCCAGAATGTCAGACTTGATTATCCTAGAAGATACCTGAGATAATTCTAGACTTCCATGTGCTTCAGTGGGTTCTGAAGTGACCCTTTAAAACACATATTTATTAGCCAACCTGTGAGTATGAATTGCTCCTCAATGGAGTAAAAATGATTCTATCAAATGCCTTTCCTCCATCATTCTTCTGAGGATGTGACTAATGGGGAGTACGATGATTTATCCTCATAGAAAATAGCACTTTCATTCATTCAGAATTTCTGACTATCATCAAAGTTGTTATTCAATTGGACAATAATGTTGTAGACCACGAGAAGAATTAATCAACTTATATGATTTCAGAGATCACTGCCCCAAAATATACTTTCCTTCATGCCAAGTTTATTCTAGAAACTCCTTTAACAATAGACCACATCTTTTTTTTTTAATAATATTTTATTGTGTTATCAGTGAAAGTTTACATAGCAAATTAGGTTCCCATTCAACAATTTCTTACACAAATTATTCAGTGATATTGGTTACATTCTTCACAACATGTCAACATTCTCATTATTTCTGTTTTGGTTGTTCTGTTTCCAGTAATCTAGTTTCCCTGTTTCCTTACTTTCTTATCTTTGCTTTAAAGTAATTGTTAACCATTTGGTCTCATATAGATGATTTTTTTTAAAGGATTGCGATACTCATGGGAGATATTCTTTATTTTGTGAACTAATCTGTTATTTAGTTAAAAGGGGACCTCCGGATAGTTTCGGTTCAAAGTTTGAAGAGTATCTCAGGACAGTAGTCTCAGGGAGTCCTCTAGTATCAACCATAAACCACATCTTTTATTTCCAGTTAGAATTGAGAGTAAACTGTAAATAACTCTGGGAGAGGTTACACATTGACTTAAAGTAGTCAAATCTTAGGTGTTGTTAATCCATAGTATTTCATTTTTGAATATTTATAAAGAAGTTAAGTATGGCTGTGAAAGGGGAGTTGTGTGAATAACAAAGTGGGGAATGGGGAGAGAAGAAGGGAAGACTGAGGCACTTTCTTGCAATGGGTATTCCTGACAATGAGAAATCGGCAGTAGAGATTTTTTTTTGTCACCTGTGTACAACTGAGGCTCTCATCCATCCTGCCACCCCATACTCCAGCCCCAATGAAAATGTGGCTCTACTGAGGCTGAATTTGGTTTAAGAACCAGGAGGGCCCAATATATGTATGATAGGACACTTTCTGAAGATAATGTTGACAGTAGCTCTGTGCTCCATAGGGGAGCAACAATGGAAAGAAAATAGTGTAATGCTGCATCTACACATCCACTGTATAGACACCTTTCCTCTGCCAAATTCCTTTTTCTCATTAAATAATTGAGTATTTTAACAGGTATGTATGGTGTATTTGTGTGTGTGTATGTGCTATATTCTCTTCCTGCAATCTGAGACTCATTTGCAAATATGCATTAACGAAAAATAAATTTTGTTTACTTCATATCTCTGCTGAGGGTCAACTAAATGGTAGCCAACATGTGCAGGTGAGGTAGAAATAATCTAATCATGGGTACTGATAGATATAATGCCTTCTATTTCTAAGTTTCTAATTCCAATTTGAAACTATTTTTCCTTTTCCTTCTTTGTGTCCTATTGATAAAGCTTCCTTTTCAGGCTTTCATGGTTGTGCCCAGGATATAGCATCTGGGCTCAGCCTCAGTGAGCCATGTTAAATTATGGGAAACGCATAGATTTGGGCAATAGACTGATCTGGGTTCTAGTTCTGTCTCAGCCACTTACCAGCTGGTGGATTGTGGGAAAGTTATCTATTGTCCTACTGAGAATCAGTTTTCTTAATACTTTAATTCCCTCTTGGATTTTTTTCTTTAATATGAACGTGTGTCTCAAGCATAGGAAACACTGAAGAAATGTTAGTTTTACTTATCTTAAGGAGAAAGAAAATAAATGTATGATTTATCCAACAATATAATGGAAAAAGTTATTCGCTCAGTTAAAAGTGGAAGGAGAAAAAAAATCAGATTTTTTTTTTCACCTTGACTACTACAGATACCAAAAGTCAAAATACATCAGTACATTAGATATGATATTTGTTTAGTCTGTTTCCAAGTTGTGGCCTTGTGACATATAGAAATCTACAGCAGCACATCCGAAGTAAGTTCTGCAAATGAATTTGATTTGAGTCACCTTGTCAGTTTAGAAACAATATCATAATATAAATGACAAAGTCCCAAGGAAAGGCAACAGACATTCCACTTTGCTAGCTTTCACACAACCTAATTTTCTATGCAATCTCTGGTGCATTAAAAAATGAAATGTAGCATCAATGTTGAAGGGTGTTTCCAGATGGTCTTTTATTAGCTACTGAGGAGGCTGCTTCCACTCTCCATCAACAACACACATCACAGCAACAATTTTCACCTTTCTATGCAATAAGCTATCATTGTTGCCTGAGATCTAAATGACATTTGGAGAACTGGTCCCTGAAATATTTTTGGAAGTGCTATCTGTATGGCATAGTTCACGTGGGCACAAATCTGGATGTGGCTGTTTACTTGAAGATCAGACAATGTGCTCTGTTTACTTGAAGGTCAAGCAATGTCAATGAGTATCTTTTTTTTTTCCCCGCTATTTCTGCCTTTAACCTCTCTTATGACTGTCCCATTGAGAGGAATATGTCTCAGAAGATTTTTAAGAAGGAAAAAAAAAACTTGAGTGTTTATTCAAGCTGAGCACATCCACTGTTCAAGACTAGAAGTTCTTTTGTAAAGGTAGGTTGAGTTAATTTTATTAAAGAGTACTGAGGATAGGGAAAACGCTTAGCCTCACTTCACATTAGCTTAAAGAAAATCTTCGTGATTTTAAAAAAAAAAGGCTAGAAAAAGAAAGAAAAGTCAAGGTTTAATAAATATATTTTAAGCCAAATTTCAGATAGACTCTCGATCCTGACAGTGTGTTTATTTACATGGTTATCAAAAATGTCAGAGTCCAGATTAAAAGACCTAATGAAATGGACAACAAGTACTGTCCTGACTAGCTTATTACATTCTTCCATGGGACCTACATGAAACCATGGAATGTGACTCTCCCAACTCACAATCTTGACAAAAGTATTTGGAAGATTAAGAATATGGCATACTGGCCAACACCCATTCTGATTGGTTGGTATTCATGTCAAATCAATAGTAAATATCCTGTCTATCTCATCTCTGGTTAAGAGTAATGACTTGAGCATCAAAATAATTCTGTAATAAGAGAATAAGTGCCATTAACAAAGCCTCATATGGAGGAAGAAAGCTGAATAGAAGACAACTGGATAAAAGAGTATCCTGTCAAGCTGAAGTCCTCAGTCAAAATGGAAAGTGTGATGGAGATAAAGAGGAAGAACTGGAATAGAGGTAGGACAAGTGACATTTGCCCAGTCTGTGCTGGCCACTTTACATTTAACTTTCACAATTACTCTAAGAAGAATGTGTTATTATCTCCAATTCCAGATGAGAAATGAAACCCTGACTACTAAATGCCTTTTCCATCAATGGTGAAATCAAGAGTTGAATCTAGTGACAGCACTTTTTATTGTTGATAGGTGCCTTTTAGTTGGTTCTGACTCATAGTGACCTTATGTATAACAGAACGAGACGTTGCTTGGTCCTGTCCATCCACACAATCATTGCTGTGTTTGAGCCCATTGTTGCAGCCACTATATCAATCCATCTTATTGAGGATCTCCCTCTTTTTTGCCGACCCTCCACTTTACCAAGCGTGATGTCCTTCTCCAGAGATTGGTCCCTCTTGATGACATGTGTAAAGTAAACGAGACAAAAATCTCACCATCTTTGCTTCTGAGGAGCATTCTGGCTGTACTTCCTCCAAGACAGATTTGTTTGTTCTTGTGGCAGTATATTCAGTATTCTTTGCCAACATCACAATTCAAATGCATAAATTCTTCAGTCTTCCTTTTTCTTTGATGAGCTTTCACATGCATATGAGGTGATTGAAAATACCATGGATTATAGTATTTAGTGACAACACTGAAGTGACTCAATTTCCCTGAGACTATTGCTTCCTTCTCTATGCTGCTCCCATCCTCCTCCCTGCCGACCCACTCAGGGCCTCAGCCAGGCTATTTCAGCTGGAACCAATAACATTTGCCTCTTAGCCATTTTGGCCATTTCTATTCTATTGAAATTTACCTCCTGTTTCCCCCCTAGCATATAAGAACTGTTTGTTCCTACTTCCCACTTTTGCTACCTGCTCCAGCCAACCCTTGGACATAAGCTGTTTTTTCTAAACTAAAAACCATTTTCTATTAGAGGCAAAATAGTAATAATAATCATAATAAAGAATCAAGCACTTGTTCATCAACTCAGTTTTTTAAAAGGAATTGGGGACATGTTCATCAGGAGTTAGGGGCAAGGAGGATATTCTAGCAGAAGGAACTGTCTGTAACCCAGTGAAGAAGGCCCTGTACACTCTGAGTATCCTTAGAAGATAGGAAGCTCTAGTTGCTTATTAAGGGCAGTGGTAGTTCAGTGGTAGAATTCTTGCCTACCATGAGGGAGACCTGGGTTCAATTCCTGGCCAATGCACCTCATGTGTAGCCACCACCCATCTGTCAGTGGAGGCTTGCATGTTACTCTGATGCTGAACAGGTTTCAGCAGTGCTTCCTGACTAAGACAGAGACTAGGAAGAAATGCCTGGAGATCTACTTCTAAAAATCAGCAATTGAAAATCCTATGGATCACAATGGTCTGATCCTGTTGTGTGTGGTGTTGCTAAGAGTCATCAACAACTAACAAAAACAGTTGATCACAGGGAGATGTGGATCAGGTACTACAATGTCAGATGGAGCCAAGTGATTTAAATGGAGCTAACACAGCTCCCCTGAATTCAGCTTTACTAGGGTGTGTGATATTTTCCCAAGGTTGACTCCCTTCCATTGGTGGTTATCAAACACTGATATGTCCAAATTTGTTGGGGACAATTTTGTATTTTTTTGTTTTAACTTGTGTTTCCGACCTCCCTAGTGATTCTGAGGATATTTCATTGTTTATTAACCACTTCTATTTCCTCTTCTGTAAGCTGTTCATTTTATTTGCCTGTTTTAATAGATTTGATTGACCCAAGATCATTAATTTTGCCCAAATTATCTTCAAGCCTGAGATAATCTTGCTATCTCAGTGTCTCTCCCTCAAAGACAGCATCACGTTTTCATAACAGCATCTATAGTGAACCGAAAGCCCATATTTTGAGTTTGAAAATGCATTTTAGAAAGTACAGTCACTGTATAAGTAATTTATTTTCTACATAGAAAACAAAGGCAACCAGTATTCTAAAAGGAAGAATAATTAGTTATTTAGTAAATTACTCTCTCTCTCTTTTTTTTTTTTTGCTTATAGAGCTTAACTTTATTATTATTATTATTTTTTATTGTGGTTTAGATGAAAGTTTACAGATCAAATTAATTTCTCATTAAACAATTAATATACAAATTGTTTTGTGACATTGGTTGCCAATCCCACAACACATCAAAACTCTCTCCTTCTCGACGTTGGGTTCCCCATTTCCATTCATTCAGCTTTCCTGTCCACTCCTGCCTTCTCCTCCTTGCCCCTCGGCTGGTCTGCCCTCTTAGTTTCGTATACATGGTTAAACTACATGTGTTACTGTTTGTTTTATAGGCCTGTCTAATCTTTGGCTGAAGGGTGAACCTAAGGAGTGACTTCAATACTGAGTTAAAAGGGTGTCCAGGGGCCATACTCTCAGAGTTTCTCTGTCAGACCAGTAAGCCTGGTCTTTTTTTGTGAGTTTGATTTTTGTTCTACATTTTTTTCCAGCTCTGTTCGAGATCCTCTGTTGTGATCCCTGTCAGAGCATTCAGTGGTGGTAGCTGGGCGCCATCTAGCTGTGCTGGACTCAGTCTGGTGGAGGCTGCGGTGGTTGTGGTCCATTAGTCCTTTGGACTGATCTTTCCCATGTGTCTGTGGTTTTCTTCATTCTTCCTTGCTTCAGACCAGGTGGGACCAGTAGACGAATTTCAGAAGGTTGCTCACAAGCTTTTAAGACCCCAGACGCTACTTACCAAAGTAGAATGTGGAACATTTTCTTTATAAACTATGTTATACCAGTTGAGCTAGATGTCCCCTGAAAATTGTTTCTCTTTTTAAACAGCAATTATAAAAGCCATTTATCAAATTCACATGCCTTGACCAGAAGTACTAACAGATGAAAGTGTTGACTTATTTTTTCTTACAAAACAAAACTTAGATTTCTACATATTTGTGAAATCATACGTTGTTTTGAACAATAATGAATAACTAAGGCAGAGTGTTTTAATAAAAATTAACTCTCTCAATTCAAATTTAAATTAAAGAATAATGCATAAATGTGCAAACTACTCTTTTATGTTGTAGTCATTGGTTGCCATCTAATTTCTAGTTGTCATTTGTTTCATAATGTGTCTATACAACTCTATGACATATATGAAAAAGTGTCCATTTATAGAAACTGTACGTTATTCTAAAATTGTCAAATGAGTTCTATTGTTATTCTGAGAGCTATTAATAAAAGTAATTGAAATGTCAGTAAACTTGAAAAGGATTTTAATAATGAAAACATCCGTTACCTCTGATTTGAGAAAATAGCATGGCGTTGCAGAAAGAAAACATGACATCAGGAGGCCTATTTTTAGTTCTATCTCTGCTACATACTAGCTATGGGAGCTTGGATAAATTAGCCCCTGAGGCCTCAAGTTCACATCTGTCATATAGGGAAATCATAGCTGTCCTTCATACATCATAGTGGTATTGTATGTGAAACCACTTTCAAAAAAATCTAAAGTTTCTTTATTTTGTCTATAACAATATATTTAAGGCACTATTGAGATGTTTAGGTTTTGATAATTTTGAATTGATGACATTAAATAGTAGGATAATTGCAGAGGTGGGTAGTCTGTGGTCACGAGTCTCCAGAAAGGCCCACAATGATCCTCACCTACTGTTATTCACACACTGGTGTAATTCCCTCCTTGAGTTTGACCCACTACTAATGAATAGAAAATGACTGAAGTGATGGTATATCATTCCTGAGATAAGACTATAAAAGATCATGGCTTCCATCTTGGGTACTCTTTTTCACCCACTCTTTCTCTGGGTGAAACAAGGTGCCATGTTATGAGCACGCTATGAAGAGGCCCATTCAATTAGAGACTGAAGCCTCCAGCAACAAACAGCAAGAAACTGAAGCCCATCAACAACTGCCTGGGTGAGCTTGGAAACAGATCTCCAGTCTCAAATAACTGCCGCCTTGACTGACAGCTTGAGAGCAACCTCATGAGAGATTCTGAGCCAATCCACTCAGATAAGCCACTCCCAGATTTCTGACCCTCAGAAACCGTGAGATAATAAGTGCCTGCTGTTTTAAGCTGCTAAGTTTGGGGGTAATTTGTTTTGCAGCAATAGATCACTAAAGAAAGACAGATAGCTGCCTTTGAGTTGACATCGACTCATTACGACCTTATGTATAATAGAACAAGATGTTGCCTTGTCATGCATCACCCTTGTGATTGTTGGCACGTTCGAGTCCATCATTGGCTATTCTGCCAGTCTATCTCACTGAGGGTCTCCCTCACCCTTGTTGGCCCTCTACTTCACTAAACACAATGTCCTCCTCTGGCGATTGATCTCTCCTGATGACACATCTAAAGCAAGTGAGTTGGACAATATTCAGCAGTCATCCATAGGGTTTTCATTGGCTAATTTTCTGAAGTAGTTCACCAGACCTTTCTTCCTAGTCTGTCTTAGTCTGAAAGCTCCACTGAAACCTGTCCACCAAGGGTGACACTGCTGGTATTTGAAATACCAGTGGCACAGCTTCCAGCATCACAGCAACATGCAAGCCACCACAGTATGACAAACTGACAGATGAGTGTTGAAGATAAGTAATACAAATCCTCTATTTTACCTTCATCAAACAAGATTAAATGCTCATCTTTATGGTCTTAAGACCTAAATCCTTCTCATTTTGGCAGCGTCAATCTTACCACTTACAGTGAAGTGTAAACATGTAAAATGGCATACCTCTGTCAATGGATTATGAAAATTTATATAAATTCTCTTATACCCATACTGGCTTTCATGTACAGCTTTCTCTTTCAGCCTCCCCCTACTAGATATTGACTTGTTGAATATAAAGAACTAGATTTTCTACTCCTTTTGCCTCTCTGCACTACACCAGAAGCACAGTGAATATTAACTCAATGTTGACTATGTCAGTGACAGGAATGACTGGGGACACCCTGGGAGACCTAGGAACTGGTTGAGACTATCCCATAGGGAATCAGTTTACCAACTAGATTCACTAGAGCCCTGTGGGTCTTCTGAAGTGAAGCACAATCAGTGACAGCAGCTCCACTTTAATCCTTTAACATTCTGGAATTTCATTTAAGAGTTCCTTGAAAAATTATTTGATTACTAAATATTTTAGAAGCACTCTATGAAAACAGTAACAGAAATAGCAACAAAAACCCAATATTGAAAAACTAGAATAAGGTGGGTATGTTTTAAGCTTTAGATTTGACTTGACTATAGTAGTCAGACCCTGGCAGAATAGTGGTTAAGAGCTACGGCTGTTACCCAAAAGGTCGGTAGTTCAAGTCCAGCAGGCGCTCCTTGGAAACTCCACGTGGCAGTTCTACTCTATCTTATAGGGTTGCTATGAGTCAGAATCAACCTGACGGCAATGGGTGTTTTGGTTTTATAGCGGTCAAAGAACAGATAGGAGTCAGAGACCCATGGAATGGTCCCGATAAAGAGTAAGTCCTGGTAATGAGATTAGAGCAAATATAATAAAGGCAATTCAGAGAAAACAGCCTCAGAAATCAGACTCTTTCATAAGAACCAGCTTGACATAAAAGCTACAGAACAGAATGGGTTTTCAAACATGAACTAATATGCAGGAGGTGTTGTCATTACTAGGTGCCATTGAGTCAATTTCTGACTCATGGTGACCCCAAGTGACAGAGTAGAACTGCCCTATAGGTTTTCTAGGCTGTAATCTTTATGGGAGCAGATGTTTTTATTGTTGTTAGGTGCTGTCAAGTTGGTTTCAACTCATAGTGACCCTACATACAACAAAATGAAACACTGCTGGATCCTGTGCAATCCTCACAGTTGTTGCTATGTTTTAGCCCAGTGTTGCAGCAACTGCGTCAATCCATCTCATTGAGGGTCTTCCTCTTTTGCATTGACCCTCTACTTTACCAAGCATGCTATCCTTCTCTAGGGACTGGTCCCTCCTGATAATGTGTCCAAAGTACGTGAGACGAAGTCTTACCATCCTTGCTTCTAAGGAGCCCTCTGGCTGTACTTCTTCCAAGATAGACTTGTTCGTTTTCCTGGTAGTCCATGGTATATTCAGTATTCTTCACCAACACCATAATTCAAAGACATCAACTCTTCTTAGGTTTTCCTTACTCATTGTCCAGCTTTCGCATGCATATGAGGGGATTGAAAATACCATGGCTTGGGTAAGGTGCACCTTAGTCCTCAAAGTGACATCTTTGCTTTTTAACACTTGAAAGAACTCTTTTGCAGCAGATTTGCCCAAGGCAGTACATCATATGATTTCTTGACTGCTGCTTCCATGGGTGTTGATTATTGATCCAAGTAAAATGAAATCCTTGACAACTTCAATCTTTTCTCCTTTTATCACGATGTTGCTCATTGGTCCAGTTGTGAGAATTTTTGTTTTCTTTATGCTGAGGTGTAATCCATACTGAAGGCTACGGTCTTTGATCTTCATCAGTAAGTGCTTCAAGTCCTGTTCACTTTCAGCAAGCAAGGTTGTGTCATCGGCACATCAGAGGTTATTAATGAGTCTTCCTCTAATCCTGATGCCCTGTTCTTCTTCATGTAGTCCAGCTTCTTGGATTATTTGCTCAGCATACAGATTGAATAAGTATGGTGAAAGGATACAAACCTGATCCAAACACCTTTCCTGACTTTCAACCACGCAGTATGCCCTTGTTCTGTTTGAATGACTGCCTCTTGGTCTCTGTACAGATTCCACATGTGCACAATTAAGTGTTCTAGAATTCCGATTCTTCCCAATGTTATCCATAATTTGTTATGATCTACACAGTCAAATGCCCTGCATAGTCAATAAAACACAAGTAAATATCTTTCTGGTGTTCTCTGCTTTCAGCCAAGATCCATCTGACATAAGCAGTGACATTCCTGGTTCCACATCCTCTTCTGAATCTGGCTTGAATTTCTGGCAGTTTGCTGTCGATGTACTGATGCAACCATTTTTGAATTTTCTTCAGCAAATATATACCTGTGTGTGATATTACTGACATTGTTCGATAATTTCCACATTCTGTTTGATCACCTTTCTTTGGAAGGGGCACAAATATGGATCTCTTCCAGTCAGTTGGCCAGGTAGCTGTCTTCCAAATTTGTTGGCATTGACAAGTGAGCACCTCCAGCGCTGCAACTGTTTGTTGAAACATCTCAGTTGGTAATCCATCAATTCCTGGAGCCTTGTTTTTCACCAATGCCTTCAGTGCAGCTTGGACTTCTTCCTTCAACAGTAGTAACAGATGGAGCACCACCTCTCTTGTGGGATTGTGCTCCAAAAGGAAAAATGTTTGCATACTGGGTACGCAAAAATGGCAAATGTCCATTATAATATTCCATATATATCTCCATATTTTGGAAATCATTGTTTTGTTCTATTTTTATATTCATGTTTATAAGCATGCAGTATGATTATTCCACAAAAGGAATAGGTTTTTTTATTTATAAGGTGAATTAAATCATACCTTACTGTCTTAGTTACCTACTGCTGCTATAACAGAAATACCACAAGTGGATGGCTTTAACAAACATAAATTTATTTTCTTACAGACTAGTAGGGTAGACATCTATCATGGATTGAATTATGTCCCCCAAAAATGTCTGTCAACTTGGCTAGGTCATGATTCCCAGTATTGTATAATTGTCTAGCATTTTGTCATCTGATGTGATTTCCCTATGTGTTGTATATTCTATCACTGTGCTGTAATAAGACGGATTCGTGGCAGTTATATCGATGAGATCTACAAGATTAAATAGTGTCTTAAGCCAATCTCTTTTGAGATAGAAAAGAAAAAATCGAGCAGAGAGACACGGGAACCTCATACCACCAAGAGAGCAGTGCCAAGAGCAGAGCATGTCCTTTGGACCTGAGGTTCCTGCACAGAGAAGATCTCGGACCAAGGGAAGATCGATGACACAGAACTCCCTCCAGAGCCAACAGAGAAAGCCTTCCTCTGGAGCTGATGCCCTAAATTTGGACTTGTAGCCTACTAGACTGTGAGAGAATAAATTTCTCTTTGTTAAAGCCATCAACCTGTGGTATTTCTGTTATAGCAGCACTAGATGACAAAAACAACATCCAAATTCAGGGCATCAGCTCCATGCGAAGCCTTTCTCTGTCAGCTCTGAGGGAAGGCCTTTGTCATCAGTTTTCCCCTAGACTAGGAGCTTCTCTGTGCAGGAACCCTGGGTCCAAAGGATGCACTCTGCTCTTGGTGCTGCTTTCTTAGTGGTATGAAGTCCCCCTGTCTCTCTGCTTGCTTCTCTCTTTTATATCTCAAAAGTGATTGGCTTAAGACACTATGTAATCTTGTAGATCTCATCAGTATAACTGCCCTAATCCATCTCATTGACTTCATAGTGATAGGATTTACAACACATAGGGAAATCACATCAGATGACAAAATGGTAGACAATCATACAATACTGGGAATCATGATCTAGCCAAGTTGACAAATATTTTTGGGGGGCACAATTCAATCTATGATACCTACTTCACATTTTTTCTTTGATGTGCAGCCTCCTTCCTTGCCCCATGTGCTAACAATGTAGGAATGGAGAGAGGTTTACAACCTAAGCTCATATGCCAAGTGTGGCATGTGGGATGATTTTTGGTGGAATATATTTCAATGCATAAGAACCTCTCTCTCTGTTTTTCTTCTCAAGGCCACTGCCTGCTGTTAGGTGAACATGGTAACAACCTATCTCAGGAAAAGTCAGAGATGACTTTTTATCCCAACTCAGTTTTTATGCTTCTGTATTAATTTTGTCTCTTTACATCACCCTTCCACTCTTGACACACATACACTAGTGTAGTGGCAAAGACACTGTGGAGCCCCTGAGCAGCCCCAGCAGGAGACTTGGAAGATGAGTCAGAGGGAGATAAGAGCCTAGTCCTGGCTCCCTCCAGCACAGTGAGAGACCCCCAGTGGAGGTGCTCAATACATGCTTGTGAATTAATTATCCTAAGCTCCATGATTTAACACAGTGCTGCCTTCCCAGAGCAATAGTGAAACAGCTGGAGATTTCACACTGTGTTGAACAGAATTGGCTTTTGTGTTTAGGTCACAAAACCATCAACCCTGGAACTGAGGCACCCTCCTCAGCTACCCTTCAGTTTACACTCTGTGGAGGGCAAGGCATCACTGATAACTGGGCATGTTAATCTTTTGGTGACAGGATGATGCTACTTAACATCCAGCCTGTCTCCATGTGTGTTATTTAGAGTCAATGAGCTCATTCTCTGATTACAGAGGAATGCAGAATAAGTGTGCTCTTACTTTTTAAATCCTGCATTCTTTTCTTAGAAATTAATTTTAAATGATCATTGAAATATTTATTTGACTGAGGAAATGTTTCTGAATTTTGCCAGAAAGACATTGATTAAGGATTTCATCAAGATGGAACAGGGGAATGGGGCCATGACTGAGCCAGGAAGCCAATAGTGGCAGCTGTGAGATGTTAATCAAGTTACTTATCCTCTGGGGACAAATAGTGGGATTTATGGGTATCCTCACGTTCTGAAGTGAAGATTGGGGTAGAGGGAGAATGTGGAGACTATTTTAAGGTCTTTGACAGTTTTAATTTTCTATTTTTTAAAATTACAAACAGAGCCAAGTTCATGTTTAGGCCCATAAAAGGAGCTTTATTAGTCAGAATCAAGTTGATTATTAGTCAGAATCAAGTTGATGGCAATGGGTTTGGTTTTTTGTTTTATTCATGTGGTAGGAGCTCTGCTAGCACAGTGGTTAAGTGCTCGGCTGCTAACTGAAAGGTCAGTGGTTCAAGCCTACCAGCCACTCCAAGGGAAAAAGATGTGGCAGTCTGATTCTGTAAAGATTATAGCCTAGGAAACCCTATGGAGGCAGTTCTGCTCTGTCCTATAGGGTCGCTATGAGTTGGAATCAACCTGATAATGGTTTTGGTTTTGGGTTTATTCATGCGGTGGGATTTGAAAAAAAGTAGAAAATGGTCCCTGAAATGTCTGAAATCCCATTAACTTATTATGAATTATTCTAATTCCACAATTAAGAGCCATTTTGAAAGTTTCAGGCTAGCTCTTCAAGAATGCTCTTTTAAAATACAAATATTCTTTAAGCTGTGCAAACATTCTCACCCTTCTTTTCCAAATTGTTCTTCCCCCATTAACACAAACTCATTGCCCCCTAAGCTTCCTATCTAACCTTTTATCTTAAGCAATTCAAAAAAAAAAAAAAATGAAAACTTGAGGGTGATAGTTTCAGGAAAATTGATGCTAATTAAACAAGAGCAGGCTGTTCTTTCTATAACCATACCCTTGAAGAGAGAAAACCTGACATTGCCACTTGTCACAAGTCTTACTAACAGCATGTCAGGAGACGACTGCAGGGGTGTACTGGACATCCGCAGAGAGCCACTGATGAAGAGCTTGTGTCTGTATTGAAATTGATGAGTATGTTTCCTGAGAGACGAGAGGGTGCATACTCAGACCCTGAGGGTGAAGGTATGGTTGTATTAGTGGTAAGACATTGATCTTCCAGATGCTCTTTGAAACTGTTAACAAAACTTTCTTGTGCCAACCTAATTTTTTTTTCTCCCTATAAACACTAAACCATACAAAAAACCCAAAGCTGCCTTTTGACATTAGATCAATCCTTTCACTGTGTCACCTCTTCGTTAAGAAAATTGAGACTTCCAGACTTATTCTAGCTCACTCAAATTCATACTTCCCTATTGACAATCTAAACATGTGACTCCTTTACCTCATCCCTGAGCAGAAGTTGTCCCTTCTCTGTTAAATGCAACTCTTCTTCCTATAAGATCTCAGCTTCTCACATCTCTCTTGGGGCATTACCTCTTTAGACACTTCTTCTGTTTCCTATATCCTCAACCTTTCCATCTCTATTAGCTCACTTCACTTAGCCTCTAACAATGCCTCTTAGCACTTAGAGATGTATTCTCTATCACCCAAAAGTTCTCTTCTTGCTTCTGTAAATGTTCTCCAAATGTTATTCTCTGTCACCAGTACTTCTCACCTCTCATTTATTCTGTAACCCATGGCTTCTGCCCTTACTGCTCAAATAAAATTGCTCTTATTAAAGGCATTACTGATTTTCTAATTAGAATTCAGTTGGGCATTTCTCACTTATTGCTTCCTTGCATGGCTCTGCTTCATCTGCTACTGTTGACCTCTCTTGCCTTCTCCATATACTCTTCTCTTTTGACAGCTGTAACACCACAGTCCAAAGTTTCTCATATCTCTCTATTTCCTTTTGCCTTCTTTGTGAGTTCTTCTTTTTCCATTTTTTTTCTTAAATATTTCTGTTCCTCAGAGTTTCTTACTTAACCTACTGCTTTTATTCTACACAGACATCTCCATGTGGCCACCACAGTCATCCATTTATAATTCAAGTTTGATAATACCGCTTCATTGCTTTAAATCCTTTAGTGACTCTCCAAGGATAAACTCTTTCATGTGACAAATATTCTCATCTATGATTTGTTTCCAGCCTAGCTCTGTACCCCATATCTCTTCATTCTCTGCTTTATGTCTTACAGTCTAACAACTCACAACTATTCTTAGTTCCCACCATACTTTCTCTGTTTTTCTTTTGCTCTTATTACCCTTTCTGCTTGGTTTTTCTTTTCCTAGTCTACTCCATGCTATTGTCTGGTTAACACCTACATATTTTTTTAGTCTCAGCTCAAGTAAATATTCAGGAAACCTTTCCATTACCCCCATGATCTGAGTTAGATCAAACTCCCTGGTGACATATAGCATATGTGCATGTCCCCATCAGTGTATTTACCTCATAATAATTTTATAATTATCTATTTATGAGTATGTCTTCCTCATAGACGGTAAGTTCCTTTGAGTGGAAGCTAATTCTTCATCTTTGTGTCTCCTGAGTCCAGCAGAATGGCTGGGATATCAATTTAGTTAATCTTCTTTTATTCTTTGCTTTCTCCCAAAAGGCTTCTCAGGAGAAAACCACCTCTTTTTGTCTAATTCTGGCAGAACTTTTTGAATGTGATAATTGGCAAGTTCTCTCAGACATATTTATTTTGTGTTACGTGTTGGTGTTAAATGCTTTTAAGTTCTAGGTAAGGAATAGGAGAGTAAGTAAAAAATAAAATGGCTGAAAGATATACTATTTTTTTGCATATCCATATTATGAAAGGAGCCCTGGTGGCACAATGGTTTAAGCATTTGGCTGCTAACCAAAAGGTCGGCAGTTTGAATCCACCAGCCACTCCTTGGAAGCCATATGGGGCAGTTCTACTCTGTCCTATAGGGTTGCTATGGTCAGAATCTACTCGACAGCAATGGGTTTTTTGGCATATTATGAAAATCCAGGATATTTGTTTTATTCTGGAATACGAAAATCTGCTAATAATCCTAGTACAATGATGTTTCTGTTTATTCAATACAATGTGTAATATCTCTAATATTAATATCCATGTGACTCACAATTTAGGAAAGGATTAAGTTCCATTATTAGAATGTAGTAGTTTTCTTCAGTCATGCGCCTTAGAAAAATTCAGAAGAATAAAATGACTTATATTTTCTATCATTTCTCCTAATGCTCCCGGTGCCTCAGGAGTTATTCCAAAGTCAGGGCAAATTCAGGACCACATACTCAGACAACAGGTAGCCATAAGTTGCAATATTTGTTGTTAGGTACCGTCGAGTCAGTTCCAACTCACAACAACCCTATGTACAACAGAACAAAACACTGCCCTGTTCTGCACCATCCTCACAATCATTGCTATGTTTCAGCCCATTGTTACAGCAATTGTGTCAATCCATCTCATTAATGGTCTTCCTCTTTTTTGCTGACCCTCTACTTTACCAGGCATGATGTCCTTCTCCAGGGACTGGTCCCTCCTGATAACATGTCCAAAGTACATGAGAGGAAGTCTTGCCATCCCCGGTTCTAATGAGCATTCTGGCTGTACTTCTTATAAGACAGATTTGTTCGTTTTTCTGTCAGTCAGCATTCTTCGCCAACACAGTAATTCAAAGACATCAAGTCTTCTTACTCATTGTCTAGCTTTCACATGCATATGAGGTGACTGAAAACACCATGGCTTGAGTCAGGCTCACCTTAGTCCTTAAAGTGACATCTTTGTTTTTTAACACTTTAAAGAGGTCTTTTGCAGCAGATTTGCCCAGTGCAGTGCATCATTTGAATTCTTGACTGCTGCTTCCATGGGTGTTGATTGTGGATCCAAGTAAAATGAAATCCTTAACAACACCAATATTTTTTCTGTTTATCATGATGTTTCTTATTGGTTCACTTGTGAGGATTTTGTTTTCTTTGTTTTGAGATGTAATCCTTACTGAAGGCTGTAGTCTTTGATCTTCATCAGTAAGTGCTTCAAGTCCTCTTCACTTTCAGCAAGCAAGGTTGTGTCATTTGCATATTAGTTAGAGGTCTCTTATTCATATCTATATAGTTCAGTTACTTGGTAACTGGTTTCATCAAACTTATTTTAAATATAAGCTCGAGAGGAAATCAAATGCTTCATGTATACTTTTAGATAACCTGAGCCTGTCCTACTTTCTTAGTATAGACAGCATTTACCTATGGGCATATTTTCTTTAATTAAAAATATCATAAACATCAAGCAAAATGTCTTAGAGATATTACTAATGGCATAACTTTTAATTATTAAAAAATATTCCACAAAAACTTGAAACACTATATTTACATCCATGATTTTTGTTAATGCACTGCAGCAAAGAGCCTCTCTCTTGGGATTCATAAAGTCTTTCACTGCTGCTGTACCTCTACTGATTGCTGTTTTATTCATGTACCTCTGGGATCCATTGCTGCCAAATGAAAGAGGTCATCAATGAAAATAAGTTTATGTCCCTAAAAATCATTGGAGGCTTTTATTAAAATATGAGGAGACTGAGACTGGTCCGAATAAAATATTATGGGAGAAGCAAGTTGGAAAGGTCTTGGCGTCATCTAATGCATCACTTTCCAGGACAGGAATCTCTTCCACAACTTTCGCTGTCTCTGGTCATACATTTCCCACCTGGACATTAAGGATAGTGAGGGAAAACAGTCTTGTTCATGATGTGCTTATTTTGAATAGTTGCATATTGTATATTTTATTTTCTATTCTATTCATTTGCTTTACATTATAACTTTAAACATTTCACAGATCTGCATGGCTTGTGCCTCTCCATTTCTGTCTTTCTATTTTCCTTCTTTTCTTCCATTTAACAGACACCAACTAAGTCCTTGTGTGATGCAAATGGTTAAGTGCTCAGCTACTCACAGAAAGGTTGGTGGTTCTAATCCACCTAGAGGCATCTTGGAAAAAAGGCCTGGCAATCTGCTTTTGAAGGTCACAGCCTTGAAAACCCTATGGAGTGCAGTTCTACTCTGCAACGCAATGGGTTGCCATGAATCAGAATTCACTCGACTGCAACTGGTGTGGTTTTATTTTTTTGTATTATATATCATGCAGAGTGGTCTACTATAGGAATATTAATTTGGGGTCAGACAGATGTGAACCTGAATTGTAGCTCTATCACTTGACCAAATGACATTAGCTGAGTTACTTAATTTCACAAGTTCCAATATTTTCATCTGTAAAATGGAGATGATAATGTTTACAGAGTTATTATAATAATTAAGTGATAATGTACATACATGGTAATTACAACCTCTTTCCTTTCTTAGGAACTGGGTATTCAGAAGTACAAGACCATGCCCCTGACCTCAAAGGGATCACAACTGACTGAAGAAGACAGGTAACAAGTATTAACTAGTGCTAAGTGTGTTACTAGAGATACACACAGAGGGCAAGGCTTTATGTACATGTAATATTACATCAGACTATCCATAATTACCTTAAAAGAACTTTAAAAAATTTATGTTTTACATATACATGTATCATTAACCTCAGAAGTTACAGATAATCAAAAAGAGGAAAATGAAAATCATCCTTCACCCTAAGATAAACACTGTTGACATCTTGTTGTACTTATTTCCAGATATTTTTCTTCTGTGTACTATTTTTATATTTGTCATATTTTCATCTATATATTACACATTTGTAAATGAATGGGCTCACATTGACAGTTTCACTTTGTGACCTTGTTTTTCCCCAACAAATGACTATGAATTGCTTTCCAGAACTGAAGTTATTACATATATATGTATGTGTGTGTGTGTGTGTGTGTGTGTGCGTATACATACACATGTTGTTGTTGGTTGCTGTCAAGTTGATTCTGATTCATAGCGTCCCTATGGGACAGAGTAGAATTGCCCCATAAGGTTTCCTAGGCTGTAATCTTTACAGGAACAGATTGCCAGGCACGGCTGGTGGGTTCAAACTGCCAACTTTTCAGTTAGCAACTGAGTGCTAAACCGATGTGCCATCAGGGCTCCTTACACACACACACACACACACACACACACACACACATACACACACACATAGATTTTGCCAAAATTCTGGATTTTGTGAAGTCCCATCTTCTCCTTCAACTTGTCTCTCTTTCAAGTCACCTCTGAGGAATTCATTACTCTCTATGGATGCAATTCTTGCCAGAATTTGGTTGAGGAGCATTTGGGCAGCAATTTACCATTAAGTTTGGCTTCCAGAGCTCTAAATGTTACGTTTATCATCTACCGTGCTGCTGGGTCTTGCCAGAGAATAAAGTAAAAGGCAAGATAGTTCTTTATCCCCCTCCATCCCTGTAGTACTAAAGGGCTTAAAACTGAGCACAATGAAATTAATAGTAACCTCTTTAATCTACAGTTTAAAAAAAATCTCATTGACTGTACTAGCTTGTGTTCTGAAATAATTTAGAGAGAGACAGGGCTGAAGTTTTCTTTTTCATAATCTATGAAAAAATAGGGTTTTACAGAGAACATAAATAACATATATATATATATAACTAGAAAGGGATTCTTTAGATTCTTGAGAACTATTTTTATGCCTTTTGAACATATTATTTATATGCAAACAGTTGTTATTCTGAATGCTAATTATTCTTTTCAATAAAGCAAGCTTCTAATGGACTTCTTTTTGACTATTCTTATTAATGTAAGCCTAAGAATCTGAAAAATATTCATTATATGAGTATCCTTGGGCAAGACTTTGAGCTTTAGTTCTGTCAACTATAAAACAGAGATAACAATAACGCTTCAATCACACTGTTACGTGAAGACCTTATAAAGACTGTGAAGTTTTGTGTAAATGGAAATTCTTGTTTCTCTTATTATCTAGTTCCAACTACTGTATAAATTTAAGTATGATAATTGTAATTTTCTTTAACGTGTTATGTAGCTCAATCTTTCCTCCAATTAAATGTCATCTTTCCCTCAGTTGGAATTACTGTTTTTGTTTGGTGCCATTGAGTTGATTTTCCACTCATAGTGATCCTATATGACAGAGTAGAACTTCCCTACAGAGTTTTCTAGGCTGTAATATTTATGGGGACAGATTGCCAGGTCTTTCTCCTGCAGAACCACTGGTTGGGTTCGAACCTCCAATCTTTTGGTTAGCAGCCAAGTGCTTACCCCACTGTGCCACCAGGGCATCTTTAGTTAGAATTAGTGATGCTATATTTCATTGTGCCAATAGAGTTCTAGGTTTCTCTAGTATATTTTATTCTTTATAAATAAATCTCTCCATCAACCAGCATGTTTTTATGAATGTTTCACAGATAAATTATGGCAGGAGTTAGTCCAGAGGAATAATAGAAGATGATGTAGAAAGATGGCTCAGAATCTTCAATTTCCCACCTTGTGGTTCCAACTTTAAATGGATTCACTCTGATTCCCATTCAGAATGTGCTGGGGAAAGGGCTATCTGTGGTTCTGTACAAAGGTCTTTGGTGGAGTTTTATGTTTCCAGCACTACTTCATCTAGATGCTTGAAGGAGTGATTCTCTTGCAGGTCTAGCCCAAAGCAGAGGGCATTACTGGAGAGAAAGGATGAGTGGTGTCCTTTCTGTCCTTGCTGTTTGGCTTATGCTCTGTTAAACATGAGCAGATGGGAGACATACTATTAAGATCTGAGATGCTAGGCTTTTCTGTAAGACCCAAGCTGTTCTTTCCCACAATCAATCCAGTGCATTTTCTTCCAGGTTATCATTTCACACTCATTGCACAGATTTGGTTCTTGTTAGGAAGAACAGCCTTTGGGAAGGTGGGATTTAGAGGTAAAGGAAGATGACCTATCTTCCTGGTATTAACTGACAGGGATATTTCAGGCACTAAATTTAGATGGCTTATTTTCTAGTTTTTTATTTTCCCAATTATTTTACAGAGCTGTGAAAGTAACTGACAAGATGTTACTTCAAATTTTTCTTTCTTCCTTAAGTGACTTTTATTGTCACATCATTTTAATTTTTATTGTCAAATGTAACCGTTCTTTCCTTTCCTCTGCTGGTAGAAGATGGAGAAGGGTCTTCCTTTATTTCCATCCCTTCTCTTTTCTGATTCCCTTTGACTTGCCATTACTTAATTGATGAAGAATCCTTCTAAGTCTGTCTGTGTTTGGATTAGGAGCTTCTTTGGAAGCTAGCATCTGATTTTTGATTCCTTTTTTGTTTCTCTGATTATGGTTTACTCAGAGGGGATTCACTATATTTTGATTGGAATAGTGACTGACATACCAAGGCTTTTAATGTCAAAGAGAATATTCAATTGTACAGTACATAACTCACAGGGTCTTTGAGGGCCAGAAATAGCAAACTAGGAAAGTCAGTAATGTCTCCTTGATTCCCCCGCCGAAGTCAGAGCCACATTAAATATTCCCACCTATCAGAGAAACACCTGGAATGCTGTGTAATGCTTTTCTCCCTTACCACTAACCACAAAACAAATCTGGACTATTTCTTTCATATATGAAGGTAATAAATAGAATTGCTCAAATTTCCCCTCAAAAATTCATGTACTTTACTTAAATGGAAAATTATTATCTGTTGAGAGAATAATAAAAATAAAGTACAAAAGAATAAGGATGTCAGCTTATTAATAAACATAAGGATCTTCTTCCACTTTGGATCACCTATTCAGAAATCCCATGAAATGTTGAGTTGAGATATATTCTGCAACAAAAAAGCAGATCTTTGACTTGTAGTTTTTCCCCTTCCCTCATCTGTTTCCCTTTGGCTTAAGCTACCTTCCAAAAATTAGAAAACATGTTTCAAAAGGCAGTTCATTCAGCAGTTCTGATAAAATCTCTTACCATGTTGGCTAATATATTCAAATAATAAGCGCTCTTCTAGACTTTGTCAGTAATGATTAATTATTCATATGATTGCTGTAACAAAAGTAAATGATAGCCTTCTTACTCATAAAAGTACCTCTCCATAAGGCAACATAAACAAAATTATCAAGATCTTGGAAAATTATTTTAAGCACCTTTCCATTTCATTTCAGTTATCTGAGTCAATGGTGTTCCACTATCATTTGTCACTTAAAATTACAAAAGAATTTGAAATTATTTAAAAAAAATTAAGTTAATGCTTGCAAGATTTTCCCCCTTTATCCTTTCAAAAAAAAAAAAAATTTCCCCAGACTAAGTTTAGGTGTGGGTTTTCTGGACACTGAATTTTCCTAGAGCACAATGAACCCTTTACATAGTTTATACATAAGTATGTTATTCCATCTATATATACAGTTTGCTTCATTCATGTTTTTGGCTATTCTGTTCTTCCATGGGAACATTATAATTCAAAGGTTGATTTTATATTCTCAGTCTTCTATATCATTCTCTCATATTTTTCATAGCTGTACTTTTTCTTTACACTGTGAGAATTTCTCAATTTTTATTTTCAATTTACAGATTTTATTTTCTGTAGTGTCAGTTGTGTTCTTTATTGTCTCCAATATGAACTTTAATTCTTCCTTTGCTGCTTTTTCTTCTTTACCTCATCTACATTTTTTTAAAATTATCTGACTTAAATAAATTATCTTACTTTTAAGATCATACAGATATGTCCATTTTTGATATAGAAATTCTACTTTACGAGAATTTTCATTTAATACCCCTACTTTGGCTCATGAGGCAGATCTTTAGTTTTTTGTTTGTTTACTGAGGTATAATTTACATAAAAGTCACCCTTCTAGGTGTACAATCGTATGGAGTTTGACAAATTTGTGCAGTTATTTAATCACCACCACAATCAAAATATAAAGTATTTCTTTCATCCTCAAAAGTTCCGTTGTTCAATCCCCTCCCTTCACCCCTACTCCTTGGCAACCACTAATCTGATTTCTGTCTCTATAGTTTTTGCCTTTTCCAGAATCTCATATATATAAGATCACGTAATATGTAACCTTTTGAGTCTGACTTTTTTCGCTTAGCATGCTTTTGAGATTCAGACATTTTGTTGTATATAACAGTTGTTTGCTCCATTTTATTGTTAAATAATAGTCCAATATGTGTATTCATCATAATGTGCTAGTTTGTTCACCAACTGATGGGCATTTTTTTTTTCAGTGTTTTAGGATTATGAATACAACTGCTATGAACATTTATGTACAGGCTTATTTCTATTTTTTTTTTTTTGACTAAATACCGATGAGTGGAATTTCTGAGTTGTATGGTAAGTGCAAATTTAATTTTATAAGTAACTGCTGAGCTATTTTCCAAAGTGGCTGAACCATTTTGCATTCCTACCAGCAATATATAAAAATTCCATTTTCTCGACATTCTTGTCAGTACTTGATATTTTCAATTTTTAGCCTTTCTAATAAATATGTAGTAGTATTATCCCTGTGGTTTAAATTTGTATTTATTTAAATAACTTCTGAAGCTGATATTACATCTTTTTATGTGCTTATTTGCCATTCATATTTGTCTCTGTTGAAGTATCTGTTCAAATCTGTTGTACTTATTTTTAGAGTTGTCTTTTTATTAATAAGTCTTGAGAGTTGCATATATGTGTGTGTGTGTGCGTGTATGTATACATATATATTCTTATCATTCCTCTGTCAGATATATATTTTGCACATACTTCCTCCTACTCTGTGAATTGTTCTTTTCCTTTCTTAATAGCATATTTCTCAAGTAGAAGTTTTTAATTTTGATAAAGTACAATTTATAAAAGTTTTCTTTTATGGTTCTAGCTTTTTTTGTTCTAATAAATCTTTGCCTAGTTCAAGGTGACAGTTTTTTCCTATACTTTCTTCTAAAAAGGAGGCCTGGTGGTACAGTGGTTAAAGCACTCGGCTGCTAACCAAAAGGTCCAGGGTTCAAACCTACCAGCTTCTCCGTGGGAGGAAGATGTGGTAGTCTGCTCCCATAAAGATTTACAGCCTTGGAAACCCTATGGGGCAAGTCTACTCTGTCTTATAGGGTAACTATGAGTTGGAATCAACTCCACAGCAATGAGTTTGGTTTGGGTTTTTCTTATAAAAGTTTTCTAGTTATGGATTTTACATTTATATTTATGATTTATTCAGAATAATTCTTTATACGTGTGAGATGTGGATTGAGGTTTTGTTTTTTAAAAAAAAAAATCTAGATTTTCATTTGTTCCAGCACAATATGTTAAAAAGGCTCTCTTTTCTCCATTGAATAGCCTTGGCACTTTTGTCTATTTTTGGATTCTGCATTCAGTTTTACTGATGTATGGGAAATACACTTTTGTCAGTACCACTGATTTATGAAATCCTTTTGCTAACACTGCACCATTGTGATTACTGTAGTCTGACAGTCAGTCTTGAAAGCCAGAAATGTAAGTTTTCTAAGCTTTTTTTTCAAAAATTATTTTGACTATTCTAGTTCATATGTTTTTCATACAAATTTTACAATCAGCTTGAAGATACCTACTACAGAACCCTTTTGGGATTTTGATTTTTGATTTCCGTTTTTTAATATTTTTATTTTCTTACGTTATTGAATTGGCTGAGACCTCTAGCACATTACTGAGTAAGCGTGGTGAGAGTGGACATCTTTGCCTTGTTTTTGGATCCTAGGGGGAAATATTTCAATATTTTTACATTCAGTATGATGACAGCTGTATGTTATTTGCAGTTTTTTTTAATCAGATTAAGAAAGTTTCCTTCTATTCTTAATTTGTTGTTTTTTATCATGGATGATGATGTTAATTGAAAGTTTTTTCTGCATCTATTGACATGAACATAGTGTTTTTTATCCTTTGTTCTGTTAGTATGTTGATTTGCATGGACTGATTTTCAAATGTTAAACCAGTTCTACATACTTGGGATAAATCCTATTTGATCATGATTTAAAATTGTTGAAGTCTACTACTAATATTTTGTTAAAGTTATGGAGGGATATTGGCGTTCATTATCTTTTACTGCAATGTTCTTTCCAGGTTTTGGTATTAAGATTACTCTGGTTTCACAAAATGAATTAGAAAGTATTTTCTTCTCATATAGAGTCACTGAGTCAGAATCGACTCAATGGCAATGGATTTTATATTTTCTATAAACATTTGTTAAGATGAATATTATTTCTTTCCTAAATATTTGATAGAAGTCAACAGTGACATATCTGTACTTTTATTTTTATGGGAAGGATTTTACTTACAGATTCAGTTTCTGTAACAGATACAGGACTATTAGCATTTTCTATTTCTTTTGTGTAAATTTAGTTTATTTGGGTTTTTCAATGAATATACATTTCTGGTGATTTGTTAAATTGGTCATAAAGTTTCATTTTATAATAATTCTTTAACATCTTCACTATATGTGATAGTGTTTCCTCTTTCATTGATATTATTGGTAGGTTGTGTTTTCTGTCTTATTTATCAAACCATAGGATTATCATTTATTTATCTTTTCAAAGAACAAATCTTTAGTTTCATTGATTTTTATCAGATTATTTGTCTGTTGACATATCATTCACTTATTCTCTTTATCATTTTCTTCCTCCAACTTAATTTGCATTTATGTTGCTCTTTTTTTCTAGATTCATAAGATGAAGGTTTAGATAGCTGATTTTGAATCATACATTTTGTAATATAAACGTTTATAACTCTCATTTTTCCTCTAAGTACTGTTTTAGCTGCATCCCACAAGATTTGATATGTTGCATTTTATTATCATTTATTTTGATTTATTTTCTAATTTCAGTTGTTATTGTTTTCTTCCTTGAATGGTTTTGGAGGTTTAGAATTATTTTGCTTAATTTAAAAATATTTATGCTACTAGTTCTGGGAGTAGGTATTGAACACAAAAGAAATTATGCAAAAAAATGTGCTGAATGAGTAAGTTTGATAAAAATATTTATTTATATACTAGCTTTTTATTATTAATTTCTAATTTAAATCTATTATGATCAGAGCATATTCTGTATTAATTTCAATTCTTTGAATTTTACTTATATATTTTTAAAGGCCCAGTATATGGTCCATCTGGTGACTATTTCATAATTACTTGAATGGCATGTGTATTCTGCAGTTAGTAGGTGTACAGTTCTATAAACATCAGTTAAGACAATTTTCTTGAAATGTTTTCAAATTTTCCATATTCCTTATTGTTTTCTATTTACTTGTTCTATGAATTACTAAAACTGGACTATTAAAAATGCTAACCACAATTGTATATTTTTTATTTCTGTCTGAAGTATTATGGTTATTACTTTATGTTTTTTAACCGATGTTATTAGGTGCATTCCTGTTTAGGATTGTTATGTCTTCTTGATGAATTGACTTTTTATTATTATGAAATATCCCTGTTTATATTTGGTAATATTCCTTCTTTTAAAGTCTACTTTGTCTGATATTAATATAGCCACTGCAGCATCCTTATGTTTGGTATTTATATGATAAATGTTTTTCTCCTTTTTTTGGAGGGGGTATTTTACCAGTCTCTTTATACTTCAAGTGCATCACTTTAAATAGCCTTTGGTTATGTCTCGTATCTTTAGGCAATCTGATGAATGCCTTTTTTTCAATTGGAGTGTTTAGGCTGTTTAAATTTAGTAAAATTATTTGTATCATTGGTTTTAAGTTTACCATCTTGATATTAGTTTTCTCTTTGTCACATTTGTTCTTTCTTGTTCTTTTCCCTCTTTCATCCTTTATTCTGGGTTATTGAGCAACTTTTAAGTTTTCCTTATTTTTTCCTATATTTTCTTTTCAACTACACTTCCCTGTCTTCCTTGTTTGTTTATTTGTCCCCCCCCCCCACTTTATGGCTCCACTAGGGGTTACAATATGCATTTTTAACTTATTACAGGTTATGTTGAATTAATATTAACCACTTGAGGTGTGGGTATAAGAACTGAGAGCATATGACTGGGTTGGTTAGAGAAGACTTTCCTGAGGAGGTGGTATTTAAGCTGAAATCTGGAGATTGTTGTTGTTGAGTGCTATCAAATTGATTCTGCTCAGAGATCCCATGTAACAGAGTAGAACTGTCCCATAGAGTTTTCTTGGCTGTAATCTTTACAGAAGCAGTTCACCAAGTCTTTCTCCTGTGGAGCTGCTGAGTAGGTTTGATTAGCTGATAATAACTACATGGGGAGGGAGACATGGGGTCGTAATTCAGAGAGAGTATTTCAGTGGAGGGAACCAACTGCATGGGCTAAGAAGCATTTTAAGATATTGTTGATTAATGAATAACAATGTATCCCTTCAAGGATTGTTTTTAACAGAGCACGTTTCCTTCCCAAAATTGTCTTTATTATTATGATAATACAAGTGGGCTATGAAATTATTCTAATTATAGATTATTCAAGTGATTTAGAATTATATACATTAAAATTTGGAAAACTACTCTCTTTCTGCCCTCCCCAGAGATAAGCATTATTAGTTTTTATGAATTTATATATGTATTTATATACTTATACACATTTATCTTTTATTTTTATTGTCTATAAAATGGGATCATACTATATACATACATCTGCAACTTGCTTTTTGCACTTAGAAGTATGTCTTGAGTACTTTCCTTGTCAGTGCATGCAGTCATTACTCATCTATTTTACATATGCATGATGTCTATCTGTTTGTCTAACCACTCTCATATAGTTGACCTTTAGATTGTTTCCAATATTTTTCTACTGTGAATGATGTAGCAAAACACATTCTTGTACATAAAACTTTTGTACATGTGCAAGTATTCCTTTAGAAAATATTCTTGGAATTAGAATTATAGAGTAAAAGGTACAAGTTTTAAAATTTGATAGCTATTAATAACCAAACTGCATCTCTCTCTAAAAAGTCTTTCTCTTGCTTGTGATGTATGAGAATAGCTGTTTTTATGCACCCTTGCCATAACTAGATATCATCAATCTTCAAAATTTTGACAGAGAGTTCTTGAAATCTGAAGCACCTTCTGTACTGTCGATTGCTTTTAGAGTCCAGTAGGTAGTACCAAAGTTTGGATCAGAGTATAAGACAATAAAAATGGTAGGTATTGTATCAAAATAGAGAGGCACTGCCTAGTATAAAGAAATTGAAATTCAAATCAAAATAGAATACCACAATGACCTTATAAGTAAAACACAGATTTGGGATAGAGTTCACCAGTTTGAAATCTCTAATATAACAAAAGGTCTCCAAAAGGAAGATATCTATTCCCATTGTTTGTTCTACTCCAAATCATTCCAGTTTGATGTCTGTCCAACTCTGCATATATAGACGGTGGGCTTAGTCTCTGAACAGGCTTCTAGTTACATATTGAGGTGGTGGAATTTCACTTTCTGATGCCTTAGGGTTTGGTAAAATTTTTCATACTCCTATGTACCAGCCATGCATCATAGTCAGTCAATATAGAAGTCGTACATGTAAAAGGGATTTATTATGTTTTCATTAAGTTTCATGTATAATAACAAAAAAGACTTTAATAATTAACATGTGCTATGTACAGATCCAACAACATATTAACTAAAAAAAAAAATTTATTTACCCTTCCAATGTAACTATAAAACTACTCTCTGAAACTTGTGAGTTTTTAAAAAGACTTCTTACCCTTTCTGTTTTGCAGAAACTTAATTTAATAAGCTTTAAATGGCAGAGTGTTTCTTATAAATTGATTGAAGTCATTACATTGAAAAGTGAAATGATTTTTGTAGATTAATCAAAAAGAAAATATTTTCAATACACAAATATTTTCCCAGACTGTAAGATTTCCTCTATATTGTTCTCAAACCTAATCAGAACTATATTTTTGACATATGCTGACATATTTGAAGGCCATGAGTGTGAAGAAGTATAGCCGTACAAATTTCTAATCTCAGTGAACGTGTTTTCTGGCTTGTGTTCTGAGATTTTTCATGCCAAGGAGCCTTGGTAATTTCCTTAGCAAATTCCTCCAACTCAGCATATACCTGCTTTAATGAGCTCTCCAGACCTCTCATAGAACTAAGACTTTCTATGTTTGCTTAAATAACTGCATGATAACAAAAATTCTTTTTTTTTTTTTAATCACAAAAATTCTCACAGAATGTCTTTAATGATTGAAGTGCATTCCAGCCCCAGGTGAAGTTGTGATGTTGGCAAAATAGGATGAGAGGGCCACCTGGTAGGAGTAGTGTGGGCTTCAGAGTTAGAGACTCTGCATTTCAATTTCATCTCAGTCATTTATTGGGAGTTGAGCAGCTGGTAGTCCCTGGGTGTCACAAATGGTTAAGCACTTGACTACTAACCAAAAGGTTGGTGGATCCAACCTATCCATAGGCACCTCGGAACACAGGTCTGGCGATTTGCTCCTGAAAGGTCACAGCCTTGAAAATCCTATGGAGCAGTTCTACTCTGCACACAAGAATAACCATGATTGAGTCAGTTGATCTGACCCTCAATTCAGCAGTCCTTCAATCCCTCTGTAGTTCCTGAGTAAACTTTCAAAAGTATAGACTTGTCAGAGAGAACTGATCTTCTGTCAAAGTTTCATGAGGAGCACATTTAAAGTAAACAAATTATCATGTTTGCAATCCAACACATTGCCTAGTCTAACCAACCTCTCCTTTCCCCCCGTTGTATCATCACTACCATCATCTGCTGCAAGTCTAGGGTAACTCTCAAACTCTCTTTCTATCCTATCCCCTCCACCAGTTAGAAAGTAGCTCCTGGTTTGCTACATAGTCAAGTGATTATGTCCATCTTAAACTGGAGGTTATCTGACTGACTGCCAGTTCATTCTGACTCATGGCGACTCCATACGCATCAGAGTAGAACTGTGCTCCATACAGTTTTCAATGAATGATATTTCGGAAGTAGATCATCAGGCCTTTCTTTCAAGGTGCCTCTGGGTGAACTCAAACCTCCAATCTTTTGTTACCAGCCAAGCGCATTAACTTTTTGTACCACCCAGGGACTCTGTCTGATTGACAGTTCCATACAATTCAACATGAACAAAAGTATTGTGAAAAGTAGAATGATGTATGTGGGACTAAATATGAGCAAGTCTAGAAGATACAGAAGTAAAATCAGGTTACTCAGACTCCCATGGTATTATTTTTTACTGTTTTGCCACTTCTCTCTCAACCCGTATCTATGGAAAAAGTAAGGACTAGTTTAGAGAAGTAGCTGTATATTCCGCAAGCAATGTCGGTCCAGAAAATAGTAAAATAAATCCTTTAAATGACTAGCACTTTGGGCTGTGCATTTGGTCATCTACTTCAAGTGGAAAGAGGGCCTGAGGTACAAATATACAGTGCTTCATAAAAACAAAAACAACAACAACCTATTGCCATCAAGTCAATTCCAAATGATAGTGACCCTATAGGGGTCAGAGTAGAACTGCCCCATAGGGTTTCCAAGGAGTGGCTGGTGGATTTGAACAGCTAATCTTTTGGTTAGCAGACATAGCTCTTAACCACTACACCGTCAGAGCACCACAGTGATTAGGCAGATACAAATAGGTTAGTTAACTTGTCAAGGACATGGAAAGAATAAGATGAGAAAATAGACAGCAAGGATGTTTAGGTGACTGGTATATAATACAGGCACAGAGTGTGATGCATATCAATGCCTTCCAGATGTTTTCAACAGATGATAATCTCAATAATCAGAAGGAAAAAATAGTTCATCCTGTGGATGTTGGGGCCCTGGTGGTACAGTGGTTAAGAGCTACAGTATGCTATGGCTTTGTAATATTTCAATGCTTTGGATTTTGTGAAGGCTTGCTTTATGGCCTAATATGTGGTCTATTCTGGAGAATGTTCTGTGTGCACTGGAAAAGAAAGTATACTTGGCTGCTGTTGGGTGGAATGTTCAGTATATGTCTATGAAATCAAGTTGGTTGATTGTAGCATTGAAATCTTCCATATCTTTGTTGAGCTTCTTCCTGGATGTTCTGTCCTTCACCGAAAGTTGTGTGTTGAAGTCTGCTACTATTATTGTGGAGTTGTGTCTCTCTCTTTTCAATGCTGTTACAGTTTGTTTTATGTATTTTGGAGCGCTGTCATTGGGTGCATAAATATTTATTATGGTTATGTCCTGCTGGTATATTGACCCTTTAATCATTATATAGTGTCCTTCCTTATCCTTTGTGGTAGATTTTACTTTAAAGTCTATTTTGTCAGAGATTAATATTACCACTCTTGGTTTTTTTTTATTATTGTTTGCCTGTTATATTTTTTCCATCCTTTGAGTTTTAGTTTGTTTGTGTCTTTAAGATGTGTCTCTTGTAAGCAGCATATAGAAGGATCATGTTTTTTTAATCCATTCTGCTACTGTCTGTCTCTTATTTGTGCATTTAGTCTATTTACGTTCAGCATAATTTTTGATAGGTATGAATTTAGTGTTGTCATTTTGATGTCTTTTTTTTGTGTGTTGCTGATGGTTTCTTTATTCTACTTAATTTTCTGTGCTGAGTCATTTTTCTTTATGTATTTTCATCTTTTTAATTGTTGTTGATTTTGTGTTTGTTGAGTCTTTATGTTTTTCTTGTTTTTTTTTTTT
>NW_004444267.1:306292-348626 GCF_000243295.1 Trichechus manatus latirostris
GAGTTGTCTAATTCTGAAATTTTATTGTTAATCTTCTGGATTTCTGATTGCTATCTCTCTGTGGATTCTTGCAGCTTGTTAAATTTGTCATTATGCTCTTCTATAATGTTAAGTTCCTCTATTGCTTTGTCTGTGTGTTCCTTGGCTTGTTTTTTTGCCTGATCTCCTGAAGAGTTCTGTGTATTAATCTTTTGTATTCACCTCCGGTAATTCCAAGAAGTTCTCTTCCTCTGGAAAATTTCTTGTTTTGTTTGGGAGGCTACTGAAGCCATCATGGTCTGCCTCTTTAAGTGATTTGATATTGACAGTTGTCTCCAAGCCATTAATAAGTTATTATATTTATTCATTTTATGTTTGCTTACTGTGTCCTAGCTTCTTGTTTTGTTTTCTTTTGATATGCCCAAGTAGGCTGTTCATGTGAGCTAGTTTGATTATTGGCACCAGGTGGTTAGATCTGTTACTAGGTATGTGAGCCCTGGAATCCATTTACTTTTCTTGCATGGATTCAGCTCAGGTGTCCAGGTAGTTGGTCACCAAGTGTGTGGTTCAGGATCTTACCTACAGTCCTAGATTGGCAGGGGTGATTGGTGTAGGCATAGGTATCTGGCTGCAGTAGGGGGTCATGTGCTGACAGCCGCCCCTGAGTGTCTGAAAGGAAAGTGTGTCCTTGTTCCCTAGAGTGCATTGTGGGCATGTGATGGGTCCTTACTTCAGGCCCAGGGGACATACAATGGCTGAAGCTGGCCTGGGACGGTGCAGAGCAGGGAGGTAGGCAGGTAAATGGGAGAGAGGTTTTTCCCAAAGGGGATTTTTTTTGATCTGCATCGTAGGTTAACACATGTACTTATATTTTGCTGATTGAGCGCTGCTTTTCACTGGTTCTGGAGGCTTGCATAGACTCTCTGCTGCTCGGTCTCTCCTGATGTGGATAACGAGTCCACGCATGACTGTTTGCCTCACTTGTGTGCGCCAGCTGCAGGGTTCTGGTTCCTGCTGGGTCAGGTCTGACAACTCCTCGCTGCTCTGGACAGTCTCTCCCTCCCCTGCCGCTCAGTTCGATTCTTCAACTTTGCCTTTGACATTCAGGGCTCCTAGATTGTCATATATAATAGATTCACTTGTTGTTTCAGGTCTCTGTTGTAAGGGGGGCCACAGGAAACATCTGACTACTTTGCCATCTTGGCCCCGCTTCAACCCACTGCTTTCTTAATTGGGAAAGTAGTCTATGAAGAGGTGAACAAAACAGACTCTTCTCACCAAGACCAATTTGGCTACTGTAGTGGATTCTGTACTGCACTGCCCAGATCCCCTTTAAGTCAATGCACTCATTCCTTCAACTACTGGGAGTGTTGACTGCTGATAGATAACAGCTGCTTCCCCCTCTTCGCACTCCCCTAATTGAAGGGAACTGAATTACTCAAAGATAGTTCCCCTCTCCAGGGCAGTCAACATCCAGTTACTGGTGGATGTAGGAGTAAAGCCCTATCTCTTACCTCAATTAAAAAATATTTTGAAGGGCCCCAACTCCAGGGCTTCCCATGTAATTGCCTTGGTTTAAACTGTAGCGTTTCTTTCTTTTTAATTATCAAAGCAAAATTCCCACCAATTAAATTACTTTTAAATATTTCCTAAGAGGTTCATTGTTTTGTTTGTATTGATTATTTCAAGTCCAGTTAACTAATAACAAGTGTATTTTATAATTTGATTGATTGTGGATATATGGGTCTCAAAATTTGAGTAAGCCTAGTCTAAATGGTTGAAAAGTGATGTGCCTACCTGCAAGTGATAAGCTTTGGTTTATGAGTTGTAACATAGCTCGCAAGCATCAATTGTATAGATGTGGCAGAATAAACAAGGGGAGTTTTCAACAAAACTTAAGGGAAATTTTTACAAATACAATAAGAATTTTTTATTCGAATCTGACTGGGTAATGGAGATCATAACAGATCCATCTGACTATTTGGAAAGTCTAGATACTTGCTCTTTAGCTGTCATCTCCTATGACCAACATTCCCATGACTTCTGAGAAACATTTGCATTATTAATGCCAAAACAGACTTTTAGAGCTTCTGAGATCCAGATGGTTGTCAGATATGCATGGAGAAAGAGTAACATAATTAGCTGAAGAATCATTTTATGAAAAAGGATTGAAAGGATTTCATCCATGACCATTTAAGATGTCTCATCAGGATGTCTCTTTCTTTCTTTGACTCTTAAGCATCTGATAGGAGGCATTCTCATTTTACACTAACTTTTCCCACTTTACTCACTGTATAATGGATTCTATGACATTTTGCCTCTCCATACACAAAAATCCGAGGGGATTACCATTTCAGAAGCTCATGTTTTTTTAAAATATAGTTTTCTTCCACCAATATGACTAAGACCCATGATAAATGAGTAGTTGCCCTTATTCAAGGAGTTTGCTATAATTTTTTTTAATAGTAACACTGAAGATTGTTATGAGTTAGAGAATGCAGTTGGCAGGATGTAACAGAAAATTTAATACAGTGGCTTAGCCAAAAAGGAAATTATAGAGGCCAGTAGTCCAGGTTTGAGTTAGCAGCCACGTCATGCCTTGCCATTCTTGGGGTGTAACTGTCATACTCATAGTTTTATGATGGCTGCTACAGTTCCAAACCACATTCCAGACAAGAAGGAGATGGATAATTGCTTAGTTTTAGTGATACAAAACATTTCCTAAAACCCCTAGCCAAGTATGACTTATAATCTTGTTAATCAGAAATACCTCACATGGCTACTACAGCTGCAAGGGAGGCTGAAAAATGTTAAATTTAGTTGGCAAATTGTCAGCATGTGTTAAATTTGTGGCAAAAATAAAGTGGAGAATGGATATTAGAGGGTCATATAGTGGTATCTGCCAATAGAGGTTTCCACTTCCAAGTATATCATTGCTCTTCCACTTTTCTTTCCCAAACTATGCCCACCATTGCTAGACTGTTGACTTCCAACATTGTCTACTTAAATACTAAAAAGTTAGTAATATATTTCTCTAGAGTAATTATTTTGCATAAAAATAGAATTAGAGCATGCATAGAAATCTCTCTGGTACACATTTTTGTGAAAGCAGCCATCTGTCAATGGAGAGATTGCCAAATTATCTCCTTTATACTACTGACAAATGTGTAATAATATTTCGCTTCCAAGAAAATTATTGTATTAAGCATGATTTCCTATTAACTAACCTTGAAAACTCATTGTTTAATCAATGCTATGCAAATGAAATTGTTTCTTGAACCAGAGAAGTCATATTTACTGTATATAGTTATATGGCTATTTTAAAAATTAGATGAAATGCACTTTTTTTTTTTTTTTTTGCACCTGATAAAACTCAGGTTGATGAGAGCAGTTTTAATTCTCCTGCAGTTCAATTACAAAAGTGATGTCTCTGGCTATATTAACAATAAAATTACTGGCTCTTTTTGACTTTATTCCTTGCTGAATCCCACAGGCATGCTCTCCCTAAAGAGGAAAGCTGCAAGGTGACAAATTTTATTAAAAAAGAGCTCCCTGGGAAGGAGACAACTGGAAATGAAGTTCAGTATTTGTTTATTCTATATCAATGCCTTCTGGCACACACAGAAATGTAAAAAAAAAAAGCAAGTTTATGGCATTTTTTTCTCTTTTTTTTATTGTGCTTTAGATGAAGGTTTACAGAGCAAATTATTTTCTCATTAAACAATTAAAATACATATTGTTTTGTGACATTGGTTGCCAACCTCATGATGTGTCAATACTCTTCCCTTCTTGACCTTGGGTTCCCCATTTCCATTTGTTCAGCTTTTCTGTCCCCTCCTGCCTTCTTTTCCTTGCCCTGGGTCTGGTGTGCCCATTTACTCTCCTATAGGGTTGAGCTATGTGTATTGTTGTTTGTTTTATGGGCCTGTTTGATTTTTGGCTGAAGGGTGAACCTCAGGAGTGACTTCAGTACTGAGTTAAACCCCGAAGGGTGTCCAGGGGCCATACTCTCAGGTTTAGTTTATGACATTTTCAAATTCAAAGATGAGAGTGTTAATGATTTCTTATTTACCAAGGGGGAAAAAAATATCTATGGACAAAATGTTACTGCAACTGAAATAATCTAATTTTAAAATTGGTTTGTTACTGCTGATTAAATGGCAAAATTTTGGATGTGTCTTGATGGACATTTTAGCAGTAGAAGATTAAAATGTTGACAGCTTTTTGTTTATTTTTAACTAAGGCATTTAATTTTTTTGTTGTTGCTGCTGTTAAATAATGTAATATTTAATAGTACAGAGGAATTGTAGCACATGAGAAAATGCAGGGGGAGATAGAAACAGAAGAAAAAATACTTCATTTTAGGTGAATTTGATTTATTTTGTGCTCAATAAGCAATCTAAATTCATACAGCTTTTTTTTTTTTCCTTTTCACAGACATGTCTTGATAGTGAATGCAGGATACTCAGGGGAAAAACTGATATTTAGGGAAAGTATATTTTACAATGGCAATTAAAAAAAAGAAAGGAATAACTTAGACAATCATGATTCCTACAGAATTTAGAATTAACAGAGAATCAAGTAAAAATTATCCTCTTATTTCTCCTCTTCTCAACAGCTATTTAATTTGTTCAATAGAGCTTTTAATTAAGGGCATCAAAGTAACTTGTCAATTAAGACTCATTGTTGAGGTAAGTATTCAGTGGTCAAAAGAAAACAAGTGATACAGGCCACTCTTCTGATAATACACACACACAGACACACAGAGTTTAACAGATGCCCTGTCCATACCCCTTTAGTACTTACCTTACTGGAAAAGCTCCTAGCCTTCTTTTGTAAGCACCTGTGACTCTTTGAGGAAAGATTTTTTTTTTCTCTGATGTGCTGAGCCTGCCCAGGCTGGGAAGTAGCCTTCATCAGTGATGATGGGAGTTGGAGGATTAATGCCCCACCTTCCTTGGATGGAACAACTCTGACGTTAGTTCTACACCTTTTCCAGAAGTCGCCATGGGGGTTTGGGCCCCAGCTGTCAACAGCAGATTTTAGCACACCCTGAATTGGCTCTCTTCCCTTCCGTTTTACTTTCCCTCTTTTATATTGGTGTTTCCTAAGATCACCTCACGAATAAACTACTTGCCCTCATATTCTTGTCACAGTGTCTGCTCCTGGGGGAACCCCACTTAGGATATACTGTCCATTTCACCTTAATTATCTGACTTTTACAGGAAAAAATATTGTGGGCTTTTAATTTCTTTCTGATTGCTATGTCCTTCCATTCAGGGATCCTTGCTTTAGGGGGAAGAGTTCACTTTGAACTTCCTCTCTGCTTGTCAATAGGCTTTATCTCCTGCCCTCTGTGTTCAGGGGCCTTGAAACACAAGCCTAGAGCAAACCCCGGCTTCAAAGTTCTATATAGCTCTCTGGGTTCAATTTTTCTTTGCTGTTTCATACCTCTGAGGATACTCCTTTTTTTAAAAAGTTCTCAGTCATGCATTGAAAAAAGGTAGGTTGTTTTCATATTTTATACAGCATTATAAATATTCTCTTTGGGAAGAATTTATATCTATTGCTACAAAGGGAAGCTTTGATTGATTTTTTAAAATTAAAATTGATTGGTGGTTTTTATGTGATGTAGACACTGTTCCAGGAAACTCCTCTAGAATATTAGCCTCCAGTTGTTACCTAATGAATTAAGGACTCAGCAACTCTACCTCTGTGTCTCTAATATTTCTATCTCTTTTTTAAATCTCTCTGCTCCTAAGAAACATAAAAAATAAATCATCTATTATAATAAATAGTTTCTTCTTCTAGGGATATCTGCATTTTAACGGTGATCAAAACCTAAAGTTATAAAACTATGATGATGATACTTCAGGCATCAGTGAGGATTTTGAGAGAAAATTCATCCTAAAACTCTGCCTATAATCATGGTATAATAGAGAAGATATGGATTCCAGATTTTAAAATTTTGGTTTGATTTGTTGGAGGATTTTAGATAGAAAAGATGATCATTTTCTATTATGCCTGGAGCTTTGCAGTACATTTCATTCCCTAATAAAATCCGGTGATGCTCAGTATGATTTATAAGAAAAGAATTTCAGGAATAATGAAATACATAAAGACAGCATTTTTCAGAACAACTAAGTCATAGCAGTGTAACTCCCCATGGCAAAATTTCTTTCAAAGGCCTGATAATTCTTTAGTAAGAGGATTCCATTCGACAGGATATTAGATAGAACTAGAAGGCCCAAAAGGGCAAGTGATGAATAAGATGTAAATTTAGGGCTTTAAATTAGTTTTAACAAAGCCCACAGGGTAACTGAGTCCAGTATTCCCTCAACACTGCAAAATTAATGTTTATGGCTCTTAAAAAAATCTGGGTAGGGATTAAGGTCACTTTGGTGCAGAACATCATTATAACTGTACGTACCTGTCTGGAGAGAGAAACTGACGTCTATGGATGCATTTCAGTCTGGTTGGTAGTTTAGAGTTATTGTAGTGACTCTTACAGCTTACATTCTCTATGTGGAGGACTTGACATCCCTTGGTGCATGCAGCTTACTAAATTATATGTCTGATTCCGGTGAATGCCATCTCTCCCTATACGAGAAGGGTGAACTTACTCTGAGATGTGGAAGGTAAAATTTGACAGCCACTCTGATGTCTGGATCAGTGATAGGTATCAGAGCAAAGAAATCGTATGGATATGGAACAAAGTCGGTATCTAAAATAATGAGCTCTCTTATAATCAGTCCTATGCTGAACGTGTCACATAGTCATTGTTGACCTAATTTTGTTCAATCTGGGTGGATCTTTGCTGTGCAATTTTTTTTTTTTATTGTACTTCAGGTGAAGGTTTACAGAACAAATAGTTTCTCATGAAACAGTAGTACACATATTGTTTTATGACATTGGTTAACAACCCCATGACATGTCAACCCTCTCCCTTCTCGACCTTTTTTTTTTTTTGATGAAAATATACATAGCCAAAGATACACCATTTCAATAATTTCTACATGCACTCGCTGTGCAATTTAGAATGAGTTCAGTGAGTTGCCATGAAACAAGACTTCCATGATTGTGAGTGTAGTCATCCTGGTTCACTGGTTTCTTTACTAAAGCTGTAGTCATCAGCATGCACTGAGCTAGTGAACATTGGAAAATCCCCTCTAGCGTTTCTCATGAGTCAAATAGAGATTTAAACATTATACAAAGCATATGAGTTTCATACAATTCAATTATTCAGTACATACATTTTCTTCCCAAATTAATTAACTATTCCAAACTTCTCCCACATGCCTCTACCAAAACTAGGGGTTGGAACTGGAACTATCCAGTTCCAAGACCTGGTTTTCTGTCCATGGTTTTCAAATGTTAGTGTATGTAAGAATCATCTGGAGGGCTTGTTAAATCAGTTTCTGATTCAGTAGGTCTGGAGTGGGGGCCCAAGAATTTGCATTTCTAACCATTGCCCAGACTTCACACTTGGAGAGGCACTGACCTAAAGAGCCATCACCATACCTATTAATATTTACAGAGGTTCTTTACTTACTACATACTTGCTAAAATGGAAATAAACCAATAGTAATGTTTACATTGACACAAATTAGGCTTTTTTGCTCATTGAACTTGGAAAAATTACTAGATCTCTGAAAAAAGGAGAAACAGAAATTTAAAAAAAAATTTTTTAAGCAGGGAAAAAATGTTCACAGACTATTCCATGTCTCAGCAAAAGAAATAATACCCTGTGTTACAGGAAAGCAACATATATAGAATTAATGGTGTGGCTCTTGGGAATATAAACAGAGGACATTGTATTAGCTGTTCCATGCATAAACTGTGTGTGGAATTTTGGCTTGGGAAGAACTGTGTTACAGAAAATTCTACACAAGAGCATATTTCATTAAAAGCTATATATCTATGCCTTGAAATTTGGGAATTCTGCACATTGTTATGGAGATTTTACCCTTATTGAAGTGAAAACAGTTTAAAGATTATACTATGAAAGGAGCATTAGATACATTGAGTGAGATCTTCTAGAAGTGTAAGGAGGACCTGTATTGTGATGTTACTAATAAGGGTAGTCTGGAAACTGACACACATGAATTGCAATAATTGACGTTATTGTGGAAGATTCTGAGGAGGACTAATAAATAGCCTCCTTTTTTCCCTTTCCGAATTCTGAACAAATTGAGAGTAAGACGAAGGCAATCTGGTGGAAACAAAATGTAATTGTAATAATACAGACGAAATTGGAGCAGAGAGCTTAATGTGAAAACTAAATGGACTTCCCCTAGAGAACCTGCCCCGCTTAAGACTTACTGCATGAAAAAATAAAACCCATTGTTGTGAAGTCAGTTCCAACTCATGGTGAACCCATGTGTATCAAAGTAGAATTGCACTCCATAGGGTTTTTCAGTGACTAATCTTACTGAATAAGGAGCCCTGGTGGTGCAACAGTTAAGCGCTCAGCTGCTACCAAAAGGTTGGTGGTTTGCACTCACCTAGCAGCTCCGGAGGAGAAAAGACCTGGCGATCTGCTCCCATATAGATTAGCTAAATCAAAGACCCGCTGCCAAGGAGTCGGTTCCGACTCATAGCGACCCTACAGGACAGAGTAGAACTGCCCCATAAGGTTTCCAAGGAGCGGCTGGTAAAGTCGAACTGTTGAGAATTTGGTTAGCAGCTGAATGCTTAACCACTGTGCCACCAGGGCTCCCCTATAAAGATTACAGCCTAGAAAACCCTATGGAGCAGTTCTGTTCTGTCACATGAGTCGCTGTGAGTCAAAATCGACTCAACAGCATCTAAGAGTGACATCAAGGAGCCCTGGTGGCACAATGGTTCAGCACTCGGCTAGTAACCGAAAGGTCGGTGGTTCAAACCCACAAGTGGTTCTGTGGAAGAGAAGAGCTGGAGATCTGCTCCCGTAAAGATTACAGCCTAGGAAATCCTGTGAGGCAGTTATATTCTATCATACAGCATCATGATGAATAGGAATCAACTCGATGGCATACAACAACAACAACACTATTATGGAAGTAGGTTGCCAGGCCTTTCTTCTGCGATGCTGTTGTGTGGATTCAAGCTGCTAACCTTTCAGTTAGTAGTCAAGCACAAACCATTTGTGCCAGCCAGGACACAAATGAAAGATTAAAGGATACTTACTCCAGGTTTATTCTTCACAAATCTGCCAGAGATAAGCCACCCCTTGCCACTGAAGTAAAGTAGTGAAGAGGTGGAGAGAGAACCATGGTGTTTTACCAATTGAGCCTTTTCAGAAGGAAACATCAAGATAAGAAAGAAGTGTCCTCACATTACTACCATTACTACTCATACTCGTACACTTACTCCTACTGCTGCTACTATTACTATTACTGTGACTTTTTTTCAAAGTAATCTTTTTTTTTAATATAAAGAGACATTTTTGTGCTTAATGGTATTTTAAAAAAAAAAGAAAAAAGAAAAAACTGGCCCCAAGCAGAAGTTCCCCACATGTTGATAGATGTGTTTACCCAAAACTCCTTAGCATAGCATTCAAGGTTGCTTCATGATGTTGCCCCCACTTGCCTCTTCAACCCTTTGCTCCTGACTCCCTGCCAACTCAGTGCTTCAGCCTGAGTAGGAGAACTGCTTTAACCCTTAATTGAGACCCAGTCTCTCCTGTAGCTCCAGGCCTCCCACCATGGAACTGCAGAAAATGTCAGTCAAGGAGAGAGCATTGATCCTTCCCCAGGCTGAAGCATTTGTGTGAGGCCTTATACTGCAGAGTGCTATACCTCTTCAAAATAACAGACTGACACACAGTGCTAACATCAGTCATAATCCTGTGAGATTAAATGACTACAGCAAGGTACAGAAACCAGCAATGTAAGCATCTATACGCTGTGATTCTGCACATTCATTATAAGATAAATAAAAATGCACCTGGGCTAAATCTTGAGTTCAGCTGGAACTTTTTGAAGTTAAAAGTTTCAGAAGATGGCTCATGACAATGTCTTTTAAATAGAGTCAGTCAAGAAATTTCCATTTCCCAGAATTGTTCTAGTAAGTCAAATCTGAACTACTAATAGAGTTGTCAACAACAACAACAAAATTATTACCATCTCTCAGGACCACAATGTGATCTTATAAGTTTTGACTAGTGCCTAAAAATGACATTTTTCCCCCAGTTTAGTAGGAGATGGGGGTTCTCTCACTTTTCCTTACTAGCACATGCTAACATGAGTTAAAATCAGAGTGTTTCATTGTCTCCAGAGGTACTCAGTTAGATTTTAACCTCTGGTAGCATGTACTAGCAAGGAATAGTGAGGGAACCCCAGTCTCCTACTAAACTGGAAAAAAAAAATGCCAAGAAGTACAAATTCAGCTCTTAGGAATCTCTATGAATCTACATATACGTGTCTAGTGCCACTGTGTACAAGTCATACTATGTTCTAAGGCACATTGCCCTACGTTCAATTTATTTCAAATGAAAATTATGAAAGTGAGCTAGCAATACCAGCCTGTACTACCAATGTTTCTTTACCATTTCCATATGTGATGAAGCATACTAATCTTTTAAACAAGGTCAGCTCTTTGACATTAGCCATTCCTCTATTTTCCAGTTTCTAGCTTCTCATGGTCTTCATAGTGCACATTTATCTCATGGATTTGCTTTATAATCTTTTTCTCTGTAATTTTATTATATGAAGAATATGTAATATAATCCTTAAAGCAAATGAGAGTAGAATTCATATTCTTTTCAAGTGTACATTTCTCCAAGCAGACAATTCTTCAAGATAGACTATATTCTGGGTCATAAAACCAACTTTAGCAAAGGTAAAATATTGAAATCAAAGCATGTTCTTTGACTCTTAGAACTGAACAGAAAACAATAACCTAAAGATATCATGAATATGCTCAAATATTTGGAAATTAAAAAAAAAGTTTTAAATAACCAATAGTCCAAAAATGAAGTATCTGGGGAAATTAGAAAATATTTTTATCTGAATAAAAATAAAAGCACAACATATCAAAATGTTTGGGAAGCAGATAAAGGGGTAGGTACTTAGAGGAATATTTGTATGCTTACCTTGCAGGCAGGGGCAGGGAGCTCTCAAGCAAACAATATCATATTTCACCCTAATAAACTAGAAAAAGAAGGGCAAATTAAACTCAAGTCAAGCAGAAATACAGTAATAATAATAATAATTAATATTAGAGGAAAAATTAATGAAACAGAAAATAAATTACAATAGAAAAAAATCAGTGAAACCAAGAGATGGTTCTCTGAAAAGAGCAATAAAATTGATAAACCTCTCTCCAGAATAACAAAGGAAAAATGAACAAAACTTATCAATATCAGGAATAAAAAAGGGACTATCACTACTGACCACAAAGACATTAAAAGACCAATGAGCAAATGAATACTATGAACAACATTCTGCCCATAAATTCAACAACTTAGAAGAAATGAACCAATTCCTTAAAGGACAAAAACTATCAAACACAGTCGTGAAGAAATAGATAAGCTGAATTGTCCTATATCTATGAAATAAACTGAATTAGTAGTACAGATATTTCCAGAAGCAAAACTCTATGCTCAAATCATTTCTTTTTTGGCCAATTCGACTTTTTACTGGTGTGCAACTTATTATGCTCAGATCATTTCAATGGCAAGTTCTACCAGACTTTAAGGAAGAAATAATACCAACCTCGCATAATATCTTTCAGAAAGGAGAAGAAGGAACACTTGCCAACTTATTTATAAGCCAAGAATTACCTGATACCAAGGCTAGACTAAGAAATTAATAGAAATAAAACTACAGACCAATATCCCTCATGAGCATATATGCAAAACAAACGAACACACAAAATTAAAAAAACTCCAAATATTAGCAAACTGAATCAGCACTACATAAAGATCAAAATAGCATGACCAAGCAGGGTTTATTCTAAGAATGCAAAGCTGGTTCAACATTTATAAATTAAACCATGTAATTTACCATATTAATAGACTAAAGAAGAAAAACCCAAAGATCATTAAGAAATAGAAAAAAAACAAAAAAAATTTGACAAAACTCAAAATCACTTCATGAGAAAATTGGGCCTAGTTTTTAACAATGGATTATCTAATAACAAAAGCACAAACAGAAAAACGTAGAATAGATAAATGGGATCTCATAAAAATGAAAAACTTGTCTTCATCAAAAGACTTTACCAAAAAAGTGAAAAGACAAGCTACCAACTAGGAGAATACCTTCAGAAATCATATATCTGATAAGACTCTAATAACTAAAATATATATAAAACTTCGACAAATTAACAACAAAAAGACAACCCAATCATAAAATGGGCAAAGGACTTGAATAGACATTTTCTCAAAGAGGACATTCAAATGTCCACCAAACACATAAAAAGATGGTCAACAACATTAGCCATCAGTGAGATGCAAGTCAAAACCATAATGAAGTACCACTGATGGTGCAGTGGTTAAAGTGCTTGGCTGCTAATTGAAAGGTTGACAGTTCAAACTCGCCAGCCGTTCCATGGGACAAAAATGTCACAGCCTGCTTCCATAAAGATAAACAGCTCGAAAGCCCAGTGGGGCAGTTCTACTATGTCGTACAGGCTCACTATAAGTTGAATCAACCTGACAGCAATGGGTAATGGAGGATAGCTAAGAAAAAAGAAAAATAACAAATGTTGGCAAGGATGAGGGGAAATCAGAACTGGTATCCATTGCTAGTGGGAATGCAAAATCATACAGCCGTTGTGGAAAACAGTGTAATGGATTGAATTATGTCCCCCAAAAAATATGTATATCAGTTTGGCTGGGCCATGATTACCAGTATTTTGTCATTGTCCTCCATTTTGTGATTGCAATTTTATGTTAAAGAGGATTAGGGTGGGATCGTAACATGCTTACTAAGGTCACATCCCTGATCCAATGTAAAGGGAGTTTTGCTGGGGTGTGGCCTGCACCACCTTTTATCTTACAAGAGATAAAAGGAAAAGGAAGCAAGCAGGGGAGGAGGGACCTCATATCACCAAGAAAGCAGTGCTGGGAGCAGAGCAAGTCCTTTGGACCCAGGGTCCCTGCGCAGAGAAACTCCTAGCCCAGGAGAAGATTGATGAGAAGGCCGACAGAGAGAGAAAGCCTTCCCCTGGAGCTGATGCCCTGAATTTGGACTTTTAGCCTGCTTTACTGTGAAAAAATAAATTTCTCGTTGTTAAAGCCATCCACTTGTGGTATTTCTGTTATAGCAGCACTAGGTGACTAAGACAAACAGTATGGCAGTTCCTCAAAAAAAAACTAAAAATAGAACTGCCATATGACCTAGTAATCCCATTCCTAGGTATATACAGAAAACACTTGAAAGCAGAGACTTACTTGTACACCAAGAGAGATTCTTGTACACCAATGTTCATTGCAGCACTATTCACAACAGCCAAAAGGTGGAAGCAACCTAAATGCCCATCAACAGAAGAACGGATAAACAAAATGTGGTATATACATACAATTGAATACTCAGCCAGTAAGAGAAATGAAGTCTTGATACGTGCTACACTGTGGATGGATCTTGAAGACATTATGCTAAGTGAAATAAGTCGATCACAAAAGGACAGATATTGTATGGCCTTACTTACAAAAAAGACAAGAACAGGCAGATATATGCAGATCAGCATTTCTTAGTGGTGACCATGGTTGGGAGGGAGGGAAAAAGGGGTCTTATTGTTTATGGAGTACTGAGTTTTTGTTTACAGTGATGAAAAATATTGCATTGATTAAGGGTAGGGCTACATAATTATTGTAATTGCTATCAGAAAGTTGTACACCTGTAAAACGTTGAATTGGCAAAAGTTGTGTGATAGATACAGTTACAACAACAACAAAAAGAATAGCTGCTGAGGCTACTTACGTACAACAAAACACTTCGTGGGGTTTGGTTCCTTGGTTTAGACATTTCGGATCATGGTTTCATAGGACATCCCAATTATTTGGCCTAATAATGTGTTTAGTGCCTCTGCTCTACCTCCTAGTTTGTTGCACAGTGCCTGGGGTCTTAAAAGCTTGCTAGTGGCCATCCAAGGCACAACAATTGGTCTCTATCTGCCTGGAGCAACAGTAAGGAGAGACAGAAATAGGGGAAAATGGAATGTTTGGCTAATTGCTTCCATGAAGAACTGCCTCTTTGCCATGAGACCAGAAGAACTAGATGGTGCCCAGCTACCATTACTGAATGTTTTGATCAAAGATTCTATAGAAGAATCTTGATCAAAAGGAGGAAAATGTAGAACAACTTTTCAAAAAATCATGGAATCCAGGCTTTCTAGAGCCATGGAAGATGGATAAAACCCTGAAACTATTGCCCCGTGATAATCTTTAAACCTTAAACCAAAAATATCCCCTGAAGTCTTCCCAAAACCGAATAGTAGTTTAGCTTAACTAGTAAAGAATGTCTGCCTTGAGCATTATGCTATTTTAAGTTCTGTCTACTGTATTTTTATGCAAATAATATGTATCTTCTACTTTTGTTTGCTAACTGCTCCCGCCCTGCCGAGAGGTATTGTTACAAGCACCGCTATGCCATTTTTTTTACAGTAACATGTAAAAAAAAAAAAAAAATTAGCATAGTGAGCTTATGAAAATACCTTGCAGGGGGAGGGAGTGGTTGGCAAACAAACATAGAAGGCATGCATTATTTGCGTAAAAATACGGTATATGGGATCAAATTGACAACAGCAACTTGAAAGATTAGAAAGGGACCTCGCGGACATGAGTTTATGTTAATGGGGGAGGAACAACTCAGAAAAGGACGGTGCAAATGGTTGCACAACCCAAAGAATATAATCATTGCCACTGAATTGTACATATAGAAACGTAAATTGGTGTTTGTTTTTGCTGTGTATATTCTTAACGACAACCAAAAATAAAATAAATTAGTTTAAAAAATGTCATGAGAAAAACTCTCAACAAACTAGGAATAGAAAGAAAATTCCTTAATGCAATAAAGGAAATCTAAAATACCTAATATAGATGTCATATTTAATGCTGAAGACTGAAGGATTTATCCCTAAGACTAGGGACAAGACAAAGATGTCCACTCTCATCCCTCCTATTAATTATCATACTGGAAGTCCTGGCTATTGAAATAGGGCAAAAATAAATAAATAATAGTCAAAAAAATGCAATGAAGAGGAAGAAACAAAACTGTCTTTTTTTACATATGACATGATTGTCTAGGTAAAAAATTCCAAGGAATAATCAAACAATAAATCTCCTAAAACTAATGTGTGTTTATCTTGCTCCTAGGATGCAAGATTAATATAAAAAAAATTGCATTTCTGTAAACTAGCAATAAAAAACTGGAAATCAAAATTTAAAGAGCAGTGCTACTTATAATAGCATTCACAAATTCAATATAAAAATCTATGTGCAAGTTCTCTTTGATAAATTATAAAGTGCTGATAAAAAAAAAAGAAGATCTAAATAGATAAAGAGATATACAATGTTGATTGATTGGAAATCTCACTATTGTTCAGATATCAAGTATTCCCTAATTGATCTACAGATTCAATGCAATCTCAGTCAATGTCCTAGCAGAATTTTGTGTATATGTCTACAAGCTGACTCTAAAATATATGGATAAGCAAAGGAACTAGAATACCAAAACAATTCTGAAAGAGAAGAGCAATTTCGGAAAACTAACACTATCTGATTTCAACGCATACTATAAAGCTTCAGCAATTGAGGCTATATGGTATTGGTGAAATGATCAGTGAAACTGAATGGAGGGCCCAGGGATAGACTCACTCAAATATGGTCAGTTTGCTTCTGACAAAGTCACAGAAGTGTTTCAATAAAGAAAGTTTAATCTTTTTTTTTTTTTTTTTAGTGTTTTTCAAACATTTTATATGAGCTTCCACCATCTCTATTCCATGTGAGTCTAGGTGGCACAGATCACAGGGGCCCAGAAGGTCTAGCCCACAGGGCCTTCAGGAGCACCTGCAAGGGTGCATGTGGTCAAGGAAGAGCAGGCAGAAATGGCAGAAGCCCCATCAGGGTACTCCGCATCCTGTGGACTCCAGCATTGCCTAGAGCAGGAAAGTTTAATCTTTCAACAAATGGTGCTGAAATAATTGACCAGCCATAAACAAAAAAAGGAAATGGACCTTAACCTACACCTAACACCTTATATAAAAATTAACTCAAAAAGGATCAGAGGCCTAAATATAAAATGTGAAACTAAAAAATTTTAGGAAGAGAACATTGAAAAAACTTTTGTGGTAGGCAATGTATTAAGTACAACATCAAAACAGTCCATAAAGGAAAAAATTGCTAAGTTGAACGTCATAAAAAAAAATTAAAACCTTTTGTTTTAAAGACCCTGTTAAAAGGATGAAAAGACAAGATACAGACTAGTAGAAAATGTGTGAAAATCACATATCTGACAAAGAATTTGTATCACAGAATATGTAAAGAACTCTCACAATGCCATAGTAAGAAAACAATCCTTTTTTTTTAAAGATGGGTAAAATCAACAGCCATTTCACCAAAGAAGATATATGAATGTCATATAAACACATAAAAGATGATTGACATCATTAGACAGTAAGGAAATACATATTAAAATCGCAATGAAATGTCACTACAAATATTATAAAACCTAAAATTAACAACAACAAAAAATGACAATACCAAGTTCTGTTGAGAATGAAGGGCAACTGGAACTCTCATACACTGCTGATAGGAATGCAAAACGCAACATCCCTCTTTAAAAAACAGTTTGGCATTTTCTTAACAAGGAAGTTAAAGAAGCTCAGAACTTACTACCTTCTTGAATGGTGAAAGAGAAAAAGGAAAATACAAGAAAAGCTGTGAAATTAAAAACTCAATAATATTTCAGCACCAAGATACCAAGATGTAGCAAGATATAATGGAGAGAACATTACTCCTGTCCTGGAGTCTCCATTCTACCTATATGTGTCCTTGGCCATATTCTTTATGCCCAAGTTTTCGTGTCTGCAAAATGCAAGCCAACCAAGAATGTTATAAGTTTCAAATCAGTTAATAAATCTTAAATACTTTTGTAGCTTTTTTTAGAATCAAATGTAGTCTTATGGCACTTATATGATCATACTGAAAAGGTTGAAACCGACTTTCCTAGAAAGAGAGTAAATCTATGTTTCTGCAATAAGAAAATGATAATTTGAAAATGTACAAGTATGCTGAATGTATATGGGCTTTGCTTTCTGCAGAAATGTCACCTTATATCCATTTCAGTAGAGAAAATGGAGTTCTGCAGGGAAAATAAAATTAAATTTGGCCACCAAAAAGGACATTACAATATTGAAATGAGTTGAATAGAATGATCATTTTGAATGGAGTGATTATAAAACGAGGAAAAGCATATATTCACTCTCTAACAATTCTGGATAAAATCATTCCTGCTGTTATATAACAGTTTTGATGCCTTTTTTTGTGGACATTAATGTATAAAGAGGTAAAACTAACATATATATATATATACACACACAACACATATATAAAGCTATATGTTATAAACAGCTTCACTGAAGTATTATAGAGAAGTATACATTCTTTTTCATATCATGTAATTATCTCAACTCTATTCAATTCCACATTGTGTTTTTATGAGTTATCTTTTTTAATTGTGTGTGTGTGTATGTATTTGTATTTAAATGCACCTTCGATCATGGCACCTCTGCTGGAAAAATAATACAAAACAACAAAACTGAACAGATAAATATTCTGCAGACTGTGAAATGGATGTTCTTACATCTTCATCTACCTGTTGTGGAAGAAACCAGATAGAATGCAGTGCATAAATAGAGGAAAAAGAAAAATATAGTTTGTATAGATGATGACAGTGGCAAAGAAGAAATAAAAAAAGGTGGATAGTTAAAAAGTCAAGTTAAGAAAGACACTGAGCCAAACAACATAACTTGTGAAATAAATTGCTACATAAAATTAGCAAAGAGAAAACTTCATTAAATCTTTAAATAGCTTTTTAACAAAGTCTATGAATTGTAATGTAATATCTCTAAGGACATCTAAACGCTGCATCAGTTAGAAAGCATAAAAATAGATTGGTCAGATAATTGGAGATGAATCTTGAAGACACATCCTACCACTGACTTCTAGATTTTACCTTTCTGAAGGTTACTTTACTGGCAATTGCTTTTCAGTCAATGAATCGCACCTACAAGTTTCCCCTTCGATGGTTAAATTAACATGTGTTCTCAATCTCAGCTTTGATATAAAGTTAAAATTTTCTTCCCAAAATCCTTCTCTTTTTATATTTTGTCTTAGCTAAAAGTTTGACCTCCCAGATAAAATTGTTTTGTTTCTCATTTTGTGTTGAGAAATAGCTATTTCTTTATGGTTGATTAAGTTGGTTCTTGATTTCAAGATTGTTCTCATTTATCTAATCCTAAATTAGTTTTAAATTAATCACTACAAATAAAATGAATTCTAATTAAAAAGAAATAACTCTTCAAGTTCTTTAAGACTAATTTTTCATTAAAATGCCCAGGACAAATTTCACACTTGATAATACTATAAAATTGTTTGTTTGGTGGTACTGAAGTGAAATAGTACTTTACTGTATCCAAAAAAAGAGAGAGGGTGCAATAATAAACCTACTTATCAAATATCATAATTTCAAAGCATCTAAACTGTAAGTAAAATTTCAAATTGTTTTAACCCAAGGACATGTAATTTAGCTCCATGTCCTACTCTAATGTCTCCACTCAAGTCCTTCAACCCTTTATTCTTTTAACAAATGCTGTATGTATTTTCAGTGTTATAGGCAAGGTATGGGATGTTAAGAAAGAATATGCATGATTCTACCCTAAGAAGATTAAAATCTCTTTGGGAGATAAGACTTTCAAATGAAAATTCAAGTAACAAGAGCAGAATATTAAAGAAATAGGAGACATAGTCCTCAACTATCAGATAAGTGGTGTAGATGAAAAATGCATTTGAGCTCAGAGGCAGGAAAGAACCATCTGAGCTGGAGTGTGACATCAGAATCTATGTTATCACAAGGATAACAAGGATTGTACCATATGCAGGGAGCACAAAAAGAATAAGACATGTTCCCATCTTCCAGGAGCTTGCAGTCTAGTTCGGAACTCGCAAAATGTAATCACAAAACAATGTCAGCTGAGTCTAAAAGTATATATGAGATTTAAATACATATAAAAAGTAGAGAGGGGTATTGCCAAGTATAAAGAATGGCATGGAGGAAGGCTCCTTGGAAACCGTATCGGGCAGTTCTACTCTGTCCTATAGGGTCACTATGAGTTGGAATCAACTCGATGGCAATGGGTTTGGTTTTTGGTTTTGGTTACTCTGTGCTAGGCCCCTTACATATATTACCTTTATCCTCACAACAATACTGAAAAGTCATTATTATTATCCTCTTTTTCTAATGAGGACACTAACTCTCAAACAAGTAAAAGACTTTGTCCCAAATCATTTGGCTAGTAAGTGGTAGAGCTGAGAGCTCAATTTGAGGCTACCAGGACACAAAGGCCCTCACACAGGTACAAACATTAATAGGAGAGCCTTTCGTCACGTGATTTATGTGAGCAGGAAGCTTTTGCTCATCTCTTATGGAGTGCAGATGTATAATCATAGAATCCTAAACCTCATGTATTACTTCTATATTAATTTTTTATTGCTTTGTAACAAATTACCATAAGCTTAGTGACTTAAAATAACACATATTTATTATTTCACAGTTTTCCTGGCTCAGGAGTCCAGGCATGGCTTAGCTGGGTCTTTGGCTCAGAGTCTTACCGGCTACAGTCAAGGTGTCAGGGGGTGCTGCATTCTCATCTGAGGTTAGGGATACTCTTTCAGGCTTACATGGTTGTTGGCAGAAACCAGTTCCTTGCAACTTTAAGACTGAGATCCTCGGCTTCTAGAGATCATACACTAAACTAGTCCCTGTCCCATAGTTCTCTCCAAACGTAGTTCACATCATAGCGTCTTACTTCATGCTGAGAATTTGCATTTCTAACAAGTTCCCGGAGATGCTAATGCTGCTGGTTAGGGACCAATTCTGAGAACCCCTAGTAGAGCAGTGATTCTCAAAATTTATTATATATAAGAATCACCTGGGAATCTTGTTAAAATGTAGATTCTGATTCAATATATCTAAGGTGGAAATGCAAATTCTCGGCAGGAGTTCAAACAGGAAAGAACCTGTTTGAGACCCTGGACAAAGCAGCTCTCTGTCGAAATCCTCAGTATGGGAGAATCCAACTCATCTGGCAGACATTTCCCTCTGATAATCTTATTTGCTCCTATAAATGCTTAAAATGCAGGCAAAGGGCAAACAGCCCCAGTTCTGAGATTATCAATAGTTATACCTCTGGTTGTGAGGAATCACCTGCTCTGGATTCTAACAACATTTTACAGTTAAGTTCTGAGTATCTGCTATGTACCAGGGATTGTGTTAAATTCAGTGGATACAGGAGCCAACAAAGAGGGACGGCATCTCTGCCCTCAAGGACTTTAATTTTTAGTGAAAACAGTTAAGAAGCAAGTAAATGAATATGTAAATGATTGTAGACTATGACAAGTTTTAGGAGAGGTATAGCAGAATGTAGATTTACTTACAAAGAGTAGTTAGAAAAGGAGCCTGCTATGCTAAGAGCTGTTTGAGGAGTGTTTCAAAGGTCTGGAGACAGGAGTGAGTCTGGCCTTCCCTAAGAACTGATGGAAAGTCAACATGACTACAGCACACTGAGCTGGGGGCGAATGGCAGGAGATGAGGTTGGATTTCTAGACAGGGGCTAGATCATGCTACTCCAAAAGTGTTAGCGGTACACCTCTCCCTGCCTGATTTCTCTTCCCCTGTGAACATTAAACTAACTCTGTCCTTTTACTGTCAGAATCCATTTCTTGATGAAATTCACTTGTCCAACTGGAACTTAAGGCTACAAAAACTGGCCCTTGCCCAGGCTCTCCTATGTGGCTAGTACCCTGTTCACAAATCTGAGATTTAACTTCAAGACCCTTGTTTTTCAGATATTAGTATCTAATACCTTCCTCCCTCAACCCATTCATTAGAACTTTTTATCAAAATCAGGCTGATTGTCATTATGTTTGTTGTATATTGCTGCATGGCAAATTACCCCATAGTTTAGCAGCTTAAAACAACATATATTTATTATCTCACAGTTTCTGAAAGTCAGGAATCCTGGAGCATCTTAGCTGAGCGCTTGTGGGTCAGGGTTTGTCATGAGATTGCAGTCAAGCTCTCAGCCAGGGCTGCAGTCATCTGAAGGCTCGACTGGGCTAGGAAGAGCTGTTTTTACAGTCACTTACGTGGTTGTTGGTGAAAGTCGTCAATTCTTCACAACATGGACCCCTCTATTTGGCCTACTCACAACATGACAGCTTGTTTCCTCTGCAGCAAATGACCTGAGAAAGAGAGCAATCAAGATGGAAGCTATGGTGTCTTTTATAATCTAATCTCAAAAGTGACATACCATCATTTTTGCTATAATGCATTAATCACATCAACCAATGAATACCAGGAGATACAAATACCAGGAGGTAGGGATCATTGGAGGCCATCTTGTGGATGGCTAAGACCACCATAATTTCTAGTCATGTACTTTTCCAAACATTTTGCCTACTAACCTTTTGATTGTTTTGCCTTTGGACTATCAACAACCAAGTTATGGCAGCCAGTGAGTTTTGAAACAGTCCCAGAGTAACACTCAGAAATACAAGGCATTTAAAACTTGAGGTGAGTTATCAGGGAGGATTATATACATTTCAAAGTATTAGTCATGAATTTGCCAATAAAGCCATTGCCCTATAGCTGAATTTCAGCCAGGGATTTTTCTCTTATAAATTCTCCTACCAGTTTTACAAATATTGTCCATTAACTCAGATATCATAAAGTAGATGAGTTTTGCTGAGTTCAGAACTCTTAAAAATAGTCCTCATATTCATCAAAGGAAGGAGCATAATAAATACTAGTGGCAGTTGATAGTTATTGGAGTTAAAATAAGAAAAATATAATTATCTTTTTAATTGTTATTTTATTTAATTCTCTTTTGTGCATGGTTTGGTACATTTTCTGGACACTTTTGATGTAAAAATCTGCTCAGACTGATATATTTCTGAGTAAAGCAACTCAAATCATGCTTCCTTCAGTGAGACTCATGGGGCCTTTTTTAACAAATGGAGGAGTCACTGAACTCTTAATTATAATCACTTAGTTTCTTAAAAATTTGAGATAATGAACTCTGAAGTTTTTTTTTATGAGTTGTAATAACAAATGGGTAGAAATTATAGGGTACTCTATGCCTTGTTGGTGTTCTCTTGTTAATTAAATTTATCACTCTGAAGTCTTAATTGCTACAACATATGTATGAACTAAATTCACTCAATTAATTTACCCATATTTTAGGAACTTCATTTATTAAGCAAAACAATGCCAAGACTCTCTGGTAGAGTTTAAATGGCTGGGCTTAGGAGATAACAGCTTTTCTTTAATTATAATTTTTCCTGAAGCTTGAAAGTAATGTATATGTGGCAAACTCCTCTTTTTTGTAATATCCTTATCTGGATGAAGATTAACCTATTCTGGTTACAAAGTAAAATAATAAACGTTTCACTTAATTTTTATTTATACCCATTTTATGCTAACTTTTGATGCTGAAATAACTAAGAAAGTTTGAAATGTAAAATTAAGTTTGGTGCCATCAAGGGTAGTAAATACCAAGATGAAGGAAATAAGAGAGAAGATGCGGGGATGTGGGCCAAAAAAATCTGGATTCTGGTCCCATTTCTCTTAGGGAACTTATAATCCAGTATTAAGATTGTCTATGCACATGTCTATCTTCTTCAGGAGACTTTGAACCTTCTAAGAGTGAAGACTTGGCTTTGTTTATATTTTATCCCCAGTAAGCACTTTATAAAATAATGATAAAGGAAACTCTCCATGAACTTGAGTTAAGATAAACTGAGAAACATAGCCTATAAGTAGTGGTGTATTTAATTGAAATACATAGCATTAATATTAGAAAGTGAAGAATTGAGCAGAACAAAGGGTGGTAAAAATGTATTTCTGATAAGGTGTGAGGGATCTACAATTCAGAAGAAGATGTGGCCCCAATCCCAGGGCTTAGAAATCTCTTTCTGTCTATAGGAGGTAGCTGAATATGTTTGAAGATAGATGGCACCAGGTCGAAGTGCCTGCTGGCTCCTCCTATGCTAAGAATAGAGTTGTCCTAGTGATATTAAACATGTCCAACTCAATATTGGGAAGGAGTCATCTAGGCTTGCCTGGTGTACATGAAGAATTGGTAAAACTAAGTATGTTGGTAAATTATTGGTAAAGTTTCAATAACTTTTTCCAAAAGAGCCAAGACACACTTGACTTTCACAGCTATACTATACAGGTTGATGGAGTTTCATAAGGTAAAAGTAAGAACTTGTTTCTACTAATAATGCACTTTGAAGCCCAGATATATTATATGGTGCTGAGAATGACAAAATGGTAGGAAAAACCCTATAGGAGATGTGAAATGTAACGTAGTACGATGAAAATTACATGAATTCTGGAGTAAGATTACTAGCTTCAAGTCCTAGCTCTTCCATTTGCTAGCTGTATGACCTTAATGAGATCATTTTTACCCTTTGCTTCTCAGTGTTTTCATCTGTATAATAGATTTATTGGTTGATGTGAGAAACTAGGTATTAGGGCTTTTGAGTATTAGAAAGCTCAACAAATGTTGACTACTGGAAAAGAAAAGAACCCTTCTGGAGGTATGATCTATGAAGAGGAATCCCTGATACCTTTGATGGTAGGAAATAGATCAGATAGACAGATAGATTTGTAACAGAATTAAAATAAATTTGGTAGCAATCCATGGATAATATATATAAGATGTTTTTTAATGGCCTAAAGTGTAATTATCTTTAAGCTATCATCTAAGAAATATTAGCTTAGGTTCATGTCTCCAAGGAGCAAATGAAGCAGTATGTTGCATAATTATCTAGTGAATATCAATTTTATTATAAATTATTTATGTAAGTACCATTTTCTACCTATTTGATTTAATCTTAGATCATTTCTCAAAGTTTTAACCGTATTGTACTCTCAGTTACCAATTTTGATTTTTATTCTTTTCCTTTTGCCTTTAAACTTGTGTCCAATCTATTGCCTGGAAGTGCTCTGTCTGGGCCCATGAACTGGTGTTGCTGGTTGAAGGTATGCAGTGTGTGTGATAACCAGTCTGGAAAGTTTCTATTGACATAACTTCAAGGTCACTGATTCTTTCCTTTGCCATGTCCAGTCTACTGATGAACACATCAAAGGCTTTCTTCATTTCTGTTACAATGCTTTTGATTTCTAGCATTTCCTTTTCTTTCATTTCTTGCTTATATTCCCCATTTGTTCTTGCATATTCTACTTTCTCCATTAGAACCTTTAACATATGAATTATAGTGATTTTAAAGTCGCTATCTAAATGTCATGGAGTCCCTGAGGGGTGCAAATGGTTAGCTTGGCTGCTAACCGAAAGGTTGGAAGTTTGATTCCACCCAGAGGCTCCTTGGAAAAAAGCTTGGTGATTTACTTTAGAAAAATCAGCCCTTGAAAACTCTATGGAGCATAGTTCTGCTTTGACACAGATGAGGTGAACATGAGTTGGAATTGACTCAATGTTTTGTTTTTTTTAATTTAAATTCTACCGCTTACCAAACTATAAACCAATTACCTGTTTACATATTTGTATTTCTGTACTGTTGGTTTATAGTACAATGTCTGATACATAGTAGGTATTTAATAAGTATTTTATAAATGAATTAATGCGAGAAGGTCACTAATATGGGAATGAAAATACCAGAGTTTCCAGAACTCATTTATCAGTAAAGCATCAGGTAAATGCTGTGAAACCTTTCTATTTTAAGGGCAAGCCCATTGCTTTCTATTTGTAGCACATGAAGTAATACTAGTATCAACAACAGGAAGAAGTATGCTTTATGAATACTTACATTTACCCATTTCGCCCTCATCAGTGGGTGGTGTTGTAAAGTAATCTCACTTCCATTGGCGCTGTCATTTTCCTCTGCTGTCTAGACACTATTATCCCCTCAGGAGATATTCATAACTACAGAAGTATAATTCTCAGCTGCAGGTGGAGAGAGAATTTTGTTAGCCACTCTCCTTTTCCTTCCCTGGAACCTATCTCAGCTTTTGGGCCATGAGTAACTTGGCTTCAAGATTACCTTAATAAACCTGGATTACCCTGAATGCTTTGCATTGAAATGTTAGCGTTTATTATTTCTTGGTGAATTTAGCTTCATGTGTAATTTTAAAGAATATTGTAATCGCTTTAGGAATAGCTAATCAATTGGATGTCAAGGGTCATTTGACTGGTTACTTCTTCCACCTAAGTGCCCTTCAGACTTTTAATTTATATTTCAAAGTGCTTGTTAGGGATAAATGATATAACTCTAAAGTGGAAAATAGAAATAACCTGGTGAAAAAACATTAGAAAATAAATATTTTAGTGTCTGATAGCTCACAATACATATTGAATATTATAAGTATCCAATGAGAGAGAGAGAAAAAGAGGTCTTAAAAAGAAGTTTATTTTTTCCCAAGTCATACTATTTCTATTTATCTAGCATAGGTCTTGGCTAAACTTCTTGACTCTCCAGGTTGATGAATTTATCGCTTTTGGAAAATTACAGACCATTTTATCTTCAAATATTGTATTTGCTTCATTCTCTCTCTCCCCTCATTCTGAAACTCCAGTTAAAGGTATGCTAGGCTTTTTCACTGTATTCCACATATCTCTTATACTATTTTATCTACTTTTCATTTTTTTCCCTTTCTTATTTATATGTTTCATTTGGATATTTTCTAATTACTAATTTTCCTTAACGCTAGTCTGTCTTCTGCTGTGTCTAATCTACTCCACTGATTTTTAAATCAAGACATTTTATTATTCAGCTTTAGAATATCCATTTCTGTTTTTCTTATAGATTTCAATTCTCTTGATTTTTCATTTTTTCTCTTTTCTCCATATTTTCCTCTATTTTTTTTTTTTTTTTTTTTGGCCTTATTGATCATAGTTAAAGTCCTTGTCTGCCAATGCCAGTATCTGAATCACCTGTATATGGTAGATATCTAATTTTATCTTTTTTCCAAATCATGCCTAGTGATTTTTGATTGAATGCTTGGCAATATGTATAAAAAATATTCTCAAGAATCTACATGATGTCTTCTACCTTAGAGGATTCACTATTCCTAGACCTGATCATTTTAACCCAATTAGGGACTATGTTGAATTGAGGCAAGATTGCAGTTTTAGTAAGGCTCCATCTACATACTTTCGACTCTCTGCTCCTAGGTTATAGCTCTCCAGGGGCACCAGCAGATAATCTGGTGTGTTCACCTGCCAATTTCCTATGTAGATCTTTGTTGTAATGCCATGAGACTAAGGAAAATTCCATCCTGCTTTTTAGAGTTCCTGAATTCAGTTCTTTAACCCTTTGCATTGCATAACTTAAGAATTCAGCAATATCTTGACATGGGAAGCCTGTTATGTGTTGAGATCTCTTAATTCTACAGTTCTGTCATTCTGACTCCACATGATGGCCAAAGCTTTGTTGTTTTTTCTGCCTCTTAGAAATCTTAGTCCTATTCCCAGGCAAAGTCTGAATTCTCAGGCTCTAGCCCATTCTCAGAATTGGCAAATGACCCTATGGGAAAAGCAGCTTTCAATAAGATCATTTCTCTTAGCTTCTCCATTTTATAATCTTAGTGCCTTTGATCCTCATTGTTTCTGTAGCTCCCTGATAGCTTGAAATGGATTACTTCTTTAAATCGAATCTGACTTTATTGGCTGTTTCTGGCAGGAATATTGGTATGCTCCAAACTACTTTGTCCCATTATAAAGTGGAAGGTCTCCAGATCATATGATTTAAACTGATACCTTTATAAAAACTGTCCTGCAGCAGTAACACTGTGGGTATGTAACCGAATTAATATACTGTATTAGAAGTATGCTTAGGTTGAATAGCTTTAAATCATACTGGGACATTTATCTTTTTGGATATAAATTACTTATGAATTACAACATCTTGGAGTTTACCAAAATGGTCATTTGCTATAACCTCCTAATTTCTCAAATGAGAGTTTGAGGCCTAGAATAATGCATTTTCTTATTCAGTTACCTATTTTTTTTCTACCAATACTTTGAGTCTGATCTTGTGCTGAAAGAAGTACCACATGGCTTTGGTTATATTCGCCAAGGTAGCAGTAGAAATTAGGGAGACATCAGACAGTTGGGTTTGATTAAATGTGAAAATTACAAGTTATACCCAGAATACAGTAAACAATATGAAATCATTAGTTAAATGCATCAAATATTTTTTTCTTTAGTTGAGGTTCTCTGTTTTACTGAGTTTGACATCCTCCGATATTTTAGAATTATAAGTCATTTAGAAACATAAATAATCTTTAACAGAGCCAATGATTAAGACAGAGGATAACAAAGCCATTTGTGACAAATATTCTTTGGTGTGCCTTTCTTCCATGGATCTAAAGGACTAACCATTTCAGCAAGGGTTGAACTGTAAAGCACTAGAATTTGTTTTGTTCATATGCTGTGCTTAATGTTAAGCTCTCAGGCAATAAAACGGAACTATTTTGTCTTACTGCAATATTTAATTCACACAAGAATTTAGAAGTTTTGTAGGATGTTCATCTGTTTGATGCTACATTCTCAGATATGTACATTTAAAAGTCACTCTGCTATATATTCCCATTATGGACACTTCATAATAATTAAAAAAACTCTGCTTCCTTAGAGGGAAGATGGATGGAACCTATAAATGCTCCCACTCTTTCTCTAGGTTTCTCTCTCTCTCTCTCTCTTTTTATTTGACATCAGAGATCAGTGCCCTGAGCCAAACCAATTTTGACCTTTCAACATTTTTCTATTGGCAGGGTATAATTAGAGCTAACCTGCCAGCATCTTGAAAAAGTGCTCTGATTATCTTCACCTTCCAAAGAACTGAAACAAGCCATTCTAGGGTTTGGGGATTACAAACAATTGACCTATCATGTTTCTATTTACAGAGCTACTATCTGGCTAGTGAGCAAGCCTTTAAGGTGCTGCCTTGTTAGAACTTCAGGGATATCACACTGTGCAGCTGAGAAAACTTAGGTGGGAAGCATTGTCCTTAACACAAAACTAATTATAAGTCATCATATAATATAAACCAGATAAAAACACTAAACATAACTAAACAGAGACTAAATATCTGTCCCATGAATAGTCAAAAGGAGATGAGGCAGTGGGGAGAGGAAGATTAGAGAAAGAATGAGGGAAGAAATAAGGGAAAGCAGAAGGGAAGTTTAAATCAAGTTGATTAATGGGAGACATGGATTTCAGTCCACAGATGATAAGGGTCCTGACAGCAGACTAGAAATAAATTATTTCTCTAAAAGAAGTGGCACTGGGGATTTCCCACCGAGAAAGAGAAACGAACAACAGAAAGAATAAAAAATTGAAGGAATTGCGGAAAAGAAAAAAAAAAACCCACAGAAAATAGCTTTGGTGTTCACAATTGCTATTCCAAGATACACATGTTTTAGAGATGAAATGAGAATACTGTAAACATCAGGAGACTGTTTTTCTATTTTATCTTTTACTTAAACAGACTTTACATAAAATAGGATGGGAAATGCTATTCTGTTGAAGCTTGTATGAAAAAATCAAGAGAACATAAATCACAGTATGCAGCTGAGCACTTACTTATTCAGGGGTGGTTGATAATTTCTGAATTATTTATGCTCCTCTGTGCAGAAAATCCCGTCTTTCAACACATATTATGTTTGTATTTTGGAAGATTGGCTGCCAGCTTCTGTTTATGAGTGGTACATGACTACTTTTGTAGAATTAAGTTTAGAACTGATGACTGATGGATCAGTCAGGCCCCCAGCAGGAAACAGATGGCATATTCAAAAGAGTTTACCTAGAAATAATTTAGGAGTCCCTGGGTAGTGCAAATGGTTAATGTGCTCGGCTGGTAACAGAAAGGCTGGAGGTTTGAGTCTACCCAGTGATGCCTCAGAAGAAAGGCCTGGTGATCTACCTCCAAAAAATCAGTCCTTGAAAACTCTATGGAGGACAGGTCTACTCTGACACACATGGGGTTGCCATGAGTTGGAATAGACTCCACAGCAACTGGAAGAAATAATTTAATAAGCAGCTGTTTACAGAGGTGTGTCCATGGTGCAGAGAACCAGAAAGGGATCATTACGGAGCAAGACACTAGCAGCAGCAGAGGCTGTTACCATCTCTAGGCCAGAAGGGGCTAGAGCTGCAGCAGCCACTGTCAGAACTAAGCTGGGAGTGGGGCACATTATGGGCCAATAAATACTTCAACCTCTCTCTGCCTACCTTTTGATCTCCCTTGAGTGACTCCATGGACTAAACCCCACAGGAAGCAGGAGGGTAAGGGGCCCCTGGTAATGTAGTCTGTAGAGTGTTCAGCCTCTGAAATAGGTCCCATAGGAGGAGGATTCATTTGTTATATAACATAATTAATGACATTTGAGCTGAGAAGAATAGTTAAGCTCAAGGTTATAGATTTACAAGTAATCACGTACGTGCTCTTATTAATACACTCAGCTTTACATTGTTATGGTCCCGAGGACATAGTAGTGAAGAAAATAGATATGGTTCTGCCTCATTAGAAAACACAAAAAAAAAAACAAAAAACAACTTCTAGCTGTGTTGTGTGTATGTCTGTCTGTCTATCTATCTATGAAATACATAAGATAGGATAAATGCTGTAGAGAAAAATAGAGAAGAAAATGGGTTCGGGAAGTGGTTAGGATGGCTATGTAAGGACTCACAGAAAAGATTATATTTGAGCAGAGACCTTCAGGACTGGAGGTAACTAGACATGTAATATGGCAAAGAGCATTTCAGGGAGACGGAACAGTAGCACCAAGACCCTTTGGCAGATCATGCATTGCGTGTCTGAGCACAGCCAGGAGTCCAGTGCGGCTGGAGCAGCCCAAGTGGTGGGAGAGTGCAGGAGGTAGGCAGAAAGGTGTCACGGCAGAGTCGTGGAGGGCCGTATACACCATTTTAATAACTTGCGATTTATTTGGGCGGGGGTGGGGTAGGGAGCTTTCTGAAAAAAGGAGAGCCATGATCTGATTTATATTTTAGTAGGGCCCCTCTGATGCTCGTAGGGAAAAGACTGTAGAGAGACAGAGGCAGGAAGAGTGTGGAAATTGGTGAGGAGGCTGCTGCTGTTATCCAGGCAGAAATGTAAGTAATGTGGGTCAGGGTGATGATGTTGGCTTATAAAAACATTGCAAAAATGGATATATATATATATATATTTTTTAACATTTTATTGTACTTCAGGTGAAGGCTTACAGAACAAATAGTTTCTCATGAAACAGTAGTACATATGTTGTTTAAGTGGATGTATTTTTAAAGTAGAACCAACAGGATTTCTTGATTACTGGATGTGATGTGTATGAAAAGGAGATTCAAGGTTGACTCTAAGGTTTTGTATGTAAGTAAAAGAACAAGTTTGTTATACAAACAAAACTTCAGGTAATTCTGTTGTTGTTGCTAGTTATCTTCGCGTCGATTCTGACTCATGGCAAGCCCGCGTGTGCAGAGTAGAAGTGCTCCGTGGGATTTTCCAGGCTGTGACCTTTTGGAAGCAGATTGTCAAGCCTGCCTTCTGAGGTGCCTTTGGGTGGGTTTGAACTACCAAACTTTTGGCTAGTAGTGAGCGCTTAACCATTTATGCCACCCATGGATTCTGACTCTAAATCTTTTAACCTAAAAGGAAAATATATTCATATTTGTCCATGACCATAATATTTTTCAAAGATTTAGAGAAATTTTCCTCAGAAGTTCTTTAAAAACAATTTACTAATTCTCCTTAATTTTTCTTTCCAGGAGAAAATACTGGGTTATTCTCTACGTAAAAGTTGTTAGCGCAAAGGGTCTGCTTTCTGCTTCAAGTTCCCTTTCACTGAACCTGGGACCAAGTAGAAATTTATAGAAAAAATTATGCTACAGTTTAATCCTCACACTAATTTTTCCTTGCTCTGTCAAATGCATTGGCATTTGAAGCTAGCGTTAATCTCATTACTAATTTAAACCATATTCTCTGTAATATTTTATAGTCTATTTTATAATGAACCTGCCTCTTTGCACAAAATATATTTCCTCACTTTTTACCAAGACATAGCAAATTTGTATTCATTTGAAAAAAGTTTTGCTGAGTGAGGACTACCCACTATGTGCATTGAGCTTAAAAGAGATAAAGAAGGAAATATCTGACTTTAGGAGTTGAGAAATGATTTAACATAAATACCAGAAAATGTAAAAGTTGTTACAAGGAAGTTTATGATGGGTCATTATTAATAATAATGGTTAAATTTATAAAAACATGTTATGTGCCAGGAACTGTTCTGAATTAAATCTCAGCAACCCTCTTGGTAAATGCATTACCTCCACTTGACAGAGGGGGAGATGAGACGCAAGAAGGGGTAATCCAAGGGTCTCCCAACTAAGAGTTTCTGGAACCAGAATGCAAACCCAAAGACTCCTGCTCCTGAATCTATGTTCTTAACTATAGTCCTGTCTCTACATGACATGAATAATAGGTATTACAGCTTAGCAAAGAGGGAGGCATTGCAGCAGACCCTGGAGTTTTTAGTCACAGCTGTTTGTTGGAGTTGGAATTTGAGATGTCCCTATGAGATAAGTAGTTGAACTGATTGCTTTCCTTAAAAATCTGAAGTCTTAGACACCCTCTGACAAGAAAACAGTTTCAGTGGCCTCCTAGAGTTTTAAATTCCATAATTCCATGATTTTTCTCTTTAAGGAAAGAAGCAATTTTCCCTTTGTCATTCACATGCCAGAGATATAAGGTGATTTTTTTTTTTCATACTGGCATAACTCATTTACATCTGTACAACCACGTGATGCTCTGAGAATATTAAATTTTCCCTTCTGCAGCATACAAAACACAGTGATTTTTATTCTTTCCGGTTTTAGCCAAACAAAAATAAAGCATAGCAAGGCATAGAGAGTTACACATTCTAGATAGTGATGAATAAGTAATGAGTTTCTGTGGGTCTAATTACACAATGTGTAACACATCAATTGAACATTACAAACGTTTTCTCATAATTGTTCCTCAGAGGGCTTTAATAAAATATGGAGCATATCTTGAAACAATCAGTTTTCTGTCTTAAAGCTCTTTGTTAAGAATAATAAATTGATAGCGCTTGAAATTCTGGCTTTTCAGCAAAGGTAGGCAATTTTAACCCTCAATTTATTTTTTCCAATTTGATTCATTATTGTGCTTCAGTAATAAAAACTCTTGGTTAATAATGGTGCTTATAGCTATGTTATATATTTGATCCCATAGAATGTAAAATAAGAGCATTTTCCCTTTCATCAAAAATTGTTATGATAGCTTTATCTCTATTTTCTAAAATTTTCTTGCCAAGATCTCTTCATGCATACACCATAATATTTTAAATAACCTATTTTGTATGCAGCTGAAAGGGAAGAACATTGGGATAGGAATAAAAAAAATAAGCTTAAAGAATTATCTATATGGAATCAAAGTGACAACAGCAACTCCAAAGATTAGACAGGAATCTTAGGGGGCAGTGGATCTATGTTAATGGGGGAGGAACAACTCAGAAAAGGAAGGTGAGAATCACTGCACAACTCGAATAATATAATCAATGTCACTGAATTGCATATGTATAAATGGTTGAATTGATGTATATTTTGCTGTGTGTATTCTCAACAACAACAAAATAAACTTAAACTGTCAGCAAAGTTACAAACTACCTGCATCTGTAATCGTCTTTCGCTCTTGCCCCTCTTATTAGGTGCGAATGCATGTTCCTTTTCTTACCAAGATCAATTTTTCTGCCTGTTTTGGATCTCAAACGCTAATCGACCATCAATAAATTCAGTTGAATGAATGAAGGGATATAGGTATAAGTGAATGAATGAATTGTCTTTAGCCTTTGTAATGGAACAAGATGCTAATTTGGGCTGTTTGTCTCATTTTGGCCAAGGCTCCAAATACCAAAAACTAAATGACTGATGGCAAGAATTCCCACCTTCAAAGCAAGGCGCAAGACTACTGAAAGGATAAAACTCTGGGTTTGGTTTTCGGCAATATCAGCTCTGTACTTCAAGAAGTAAGACTTTCTTTCAGGGCACAAGTGGTAACTTTCAGGTCTTTTATGTGGCACTTGAGCTGTGACTCTGAAGACTTGAGCTCATCCATTTCTTTCACCACTATGTCTAGCAAAAGTAGGACCAACAAACTAGCTTCGTTACACTTCTCAGTCTCACAGAATTGTAGAAAAATATCAAATATGCAATCACCCAGAGCCTTGTCTCTCAGAAATATTTGATCCAATGGTGGTGATATTTTGCGTATTTCTATTGCCACCTCATGTCATGGATTAGCAGTGCCCTTTTTACTACTAGGAAGCCCTGGTGGCACAGAAGGTAAATGTTTGGCTGTTAACCAAAAGGTGACAATTCAAATCCACCAGCTGCTCCTTGGAAACCCTATGCGGCAGTTCTACTCTGTCCTATAGGGTCGCTATGATTTGGAATCGACTTTACAGCAGTGGGTTATGGGTTCTTTACTACTGGAGACAGTCATTAGTGCCTTTAAGACTAGCTGGATTTGAGAACCAATTCAGAAAACTCATCCTTAAGATTTTGTCCCCCTAGAGCCACTCTCGGTACCAAATGTCTTACGCTGAGTTCTCTAGAGGAACAAAACCAGTGAAGCATATATAAAAATATATACAAAGAGATTTATTTCAAGGAAATGGCTCAAACAATCATGGAGGCTGTAAGTCACAAATCCATGAGTTAAGCAGCAGGCTGGAGGCTTCTCCTGACTCATGGGGTTGCAGGAGCTGGTGAATCCAAAATCTCCAGGTCAGTTGGCAGATGCTGGCTCATGACCCAAGAACCAGAGGTCAGAGGATAGTGAGATGCAGGATGGAGAGAGCAGGAGCTTTGACAGAACATCCATATACATTGGATACAGGCCACACCCCCAGGGAAACTCCCCTTCCAACTGATTGGCTGCTCATATCAGATCACCAAATGGAGGATGATTACATAATGTCTGCAAAACCACTGAGAATTATGGCCTAGCCAAGTTGACACATAATATTAACCATCACTACTACCAAAGCTTAATTTCAAAGGAAGTGGCTTAAGACAAAAATTGGAAGGTTTTCTTGGCAAATATAAAATAGTTGTGGTTAATAAGATCAAGAGGTTATTGAATATATGAGAAAGGATTTCAGTGACAAGAGTTATTATCAGGGTGTTGAGTCACACACATGCACACCACCTGCCACCACCACACCAGAAGAGATTGGTATCTCCTGTATTTTTATGGCCACAGTGGTCTGGTTTCTGACATCACTGAAAAATATATAGCATGAAAGCTGAGGGCTGGAGTTGGGGTGATAACTACATTTCCACTAATTATACATAAAAATTGGTTGTTTCCAGTGGGTAAGAGGAAGACCAGGCCTGTGAGCGATAGAATGGTCCTGGAGCCATTTAAAGAAACTTTGCCTAAGAGAACTGTCTGGATGGACAAAAAGACAAAAAACAAAACACAAACAAACAGAAAACCAGTTGCTGTCAAGCTGATTCTGACTCATGTGACTCCCCATGTGTTGAGGAGTAGAACTGTACTTCATAGGGTTTTCATGACTGTGACTTTTCAGAAGCAGACCGTCAGGCCTTGCTTCCAAGGAGCCTCTTGGTGGATTTCAACCACCAACCTTTTGCTTAGTGGTAGAGTGCTTAACTGTTTGCACCACCCAGGGACACCTGGATGGACAATGGGACTCCAATGAAGCATGTCTGTGCAGTGTGGGACTATCAAGCATCAGAGACTGAAGTCAGCACCGTAAATGTTCACTTGGAGAGAAAACCAACCCTTTCCATTATTCTCAAGTGAGAACAACAGCAACAGAATGGGGAATGTTTCTGAAAATCCCACAAAGCACCCTGAAAGAAAGAGTTTCATGGGCTTACTTAAGAAATTATATAGTGGTAATATATGGAGCCCTGGTAGTGCAGTGGTTAAAGCATGCAGCTGCTAACCAAAGGTCAGTGATTCGAACTCACCAGCCACTCCATGGAAGAAAGATATAGCAGTCTGCTTCTGTAAAGATTACAGTCTTGTAAACTCTATAAGGCAGTTCTACTCATCTTATAGGGTCACTATGAGTTGGAATTGACTCGATGGCAATGGGTTATTTCTAATACCTTTTAAAATAAATTAAAGCTCAGCCTTTTATTTAACACCCCATAATACTTACATTATTCTATTAACCATTCCCTATACCCTCAATTTCCAGGTGCTTTTAGACTTTATTAAATCATTTCTCACAGTCTTTTCCACAGAATTTTTGTCCCACAAAATTCTAAACTATAAAAAATCTCCTGAGCCAAATGAGTTTTATAAATTCTACAGATAGATTTTCTTATTGGAGCGTCAGAAGGCAAACCAATATATTAAAGGCTCTGAGAATTCCTGTGGGAAAACAAGTTGTTGACTTTGATATGTGACCACAGGTCACATATAACTTTTAGTAATATCCCATGGAACATTCTATCCTGTGATATTTTCTTCCTCATGGAAGACTATGTTTTAAATCTTTCCTTACCTCTTCCCTTCTCCAAAATAAAACAAAACAAAACAAATAAAACCTATCTAACTAGTATGAGTTGGAATCGACTCAATGGCAATGGGTTTGATTTGGTTTTAACTAGTATGAACTCTACCAGATTATTAGTTGCTTAATCAGGAAATCTTACATTGGGATCCCCATTCCAGACCTTTGTCTGAAATGTTTTAGTGTTTAGGCTCTTCTTTCATATTTCCTATATCCAGTATCTCCTGGATTTGCCTTTGCATTGTTTTCATGGAAGCAGCTGTAGAATAGAAGGATAAGTCACCAAGAGGAAGGAGGTTGTTATGGATTAATTTTGTCCATGAAATGCCTGTGGCTACCAGAAGCTGGGAGGAACAAGAAAGGATCTTCCCGTAGAGCCTTTGGAGAAAACATAGTACCACACCATGCTGAGTTCGGACTACTAGCATCCAGAACTATGAGGCAATAAATTTCTGTTCTTATAAGGGATGAGTTTTGTGTTATTTTGTTATGGCAGTCCTAGGAAACTGATACAAACACTAAGAGGAGACAGAAGTGAAGGGGCTAAGCTTAACCTGATTTTCTTCATGAAATAGCCTATTACTGTTACCCAGATTGACTCTCCCGTTTGTATGGACATCCTTCCATAGCACTTTCGGCTTGTGCCTCTAACTTTGCCAAATAATTGCATATCATTTTATATTTTGCCAGTGAGACTATAAACTTGTTGATGGTCTGGGACCATGTTTTAACCATGTTTGTACTTCTTACATCTGGTGGTATGGTACTAATAATATTACTCCATTTATATGGTGCTTTTATTTACAGTGTGACTTACATATACACTCAGATTTTATCTTTCAACAAACCTGTAAAGCATTCATTGTCCTGATTTTGCGGATGAATAAACAGATACTCAAAGAGATTAAGTTCATGGAGTTAGTAAATAGGATCTAAACAGATCTAAACTTAGGCCTTTGGACTGCAGATATAGTGGTCTTCCTAGGTCACCACAGCCTAATGCAGAGTACTCAATGAATGTTCTTTAAATTCTATATATGCTTTATGACAACACTTGAAAAATGCGTATGTCCAAAAACCAGTTGGAAAATAAAATTTAAATAAAAGTTGCCCATTTTAAAATTTAGTACCAAAATCAGATTCTACCCTGTTACTAATCTGTAAGTAGAATAATTTCTGAAAAATTTCTTAATTACTAAGAGTTTAAATCTTCTCTTTGTAATTAGTCTTACAGTTTTGGAGGCTAGTCCAAATCAGGGAATCAGCTATATTGATTCTTCTGAGGGCTCTGAGGGAGAAATTGTTCCAGGCCTCTCTCCTCTGTACTGGTGTTAGTTGCTGTCGAGTCAATTCCAACTCATGGCGACCCCATGTGTGCCAAGTAGAACTGTGCTCCACAGGGGATTTAAGGCTGTGACCTTTGGGAAGCACAGCACCAGGCCTGACTTCTGAGGCACCTCTAGGTGTGTTTGAACAACCAACCTTTCAGCTAGTAGTGGAGAATTTAGCTCCAGGCAAGCCTTGGCGTTCCTTGACTTGCATCTTCCTCCATAGTCAAGTGGCCATCCTTCTTCTAACTCTCCTGTTTTCTTCTTTTATATCAGTCAGATGGCAGTAGGACCCACCCCGTTCTAGTATGACCTTGTGTTAACTGATATCTTCAAAAAACCCTATTCCAAACAAGTCACACTGAAAAGTACCAGAGGTTAGGACTTTAACATATCTTTATTGGGGGACACAATTCAGTCCATAGTACTTTCCAAATCTGCCATTAGAATAACTATGAAAGTTTGCTCACCAGGAACCATCTACATGAAGAGATGACTTAATGATATTACACTTACTTTCCATATCTAATGTTGCTTTTCTAGAGACAGAAAAGAAGTCAAACAGTTAGCTATTCAATTACTATGTCATTAGGAAACCCTGGTGGTGTAGTGGTTAAGAGCTACAACTGCTAATCCAAAGGTCGGCAGTTTGAATCCACCAGGCACTCCTTGGAAACTCTATGGGGCGGTTCTACTCTGTCCTAGAGGGTCGCTATGAGTCAGAATTGACTTGACGGCAATGAGTTTTTTTTTTTTTACTATGTCATTGCTCTTAGCTTATTTCTGTGTCATTGTAACACTCAAACTGACAAAAAGTAAGCATTTTACATGACCGTATTGTACTCTTGAAATCAAATGGTGAAATGGTGTTTAACATTATGTCTTTTTAAAAACATAAATATGATTATGTCAAAGATAAACACTACGAGGAAGGGAATGGCGATATTTCTACTTTTCTCTTTGACATATTGAGTTGATTTATAATCAGTCATTATTATTCACAGAGTGCATTAAAAATACATCCACTCTTTAGTGTTCAGACTTTTGTTTTTACAGATGACACTGGGTCTCAAAATAGCTCATTAATGGTTACTGCAAATAAGCTAAGGGACATTATCACTTTTAATCTGACAGAATTTGTCATATGGCATTAAATTCCTAAGACTGAAAAGCTTAAAAAATGGCACATGTATGCAAAAAGAAAATAAATCATGAGAGGAGAAGAAATTATTGATTTTTAAAAGGTTTTCATTCAAAAGACATGGAGTTTAAAAACTTATAAATTTCTCTATTTTATTATGATAAAAGACTGATGTTTCCTATTTCACATCTGGGAATATTTGAAGCATAAGACCAAAGAAACTAAACTAAACCTGTTGCTGACTAAGAGTTAGTGATTTTGTTCATACACTGTCACATTGACAACAATCCTATGAGGTAGAAGAGGTAGAAACTATTATTGACCATGTGTACAAATGAGGAAATTGTAGCTAAAAGAGGCTAAATATACAATGTTGCACAGCTAGGAAGTAACTGAGATAGGGGAAACACTGAGCCTGTGCTATATTACCTACTATGCTATATTGAAGTGGGATAACAGATAATGTTTGAAAAATACCACAGAGAGTGGACCATAGTGGATTTTCAATACATAAATGTAGTTCTTTTTTCTTCTTACCTCATGTGCAGATCCTAAGAATTTGCTGAGTTCATAATAAATAGAATTTTTAAATGTATTTTTAATAAGGTGAACAGGAAACGTATATATGGAGTGACACCAAAATTCCCCATGATTTTCACTCTCTTCTCCATTTTTCTATGGAAATATGTTCCCAAATTTGACCTAGTCTCACATGTATAAATGGGAATAAGACAAAATTTATTCCTTAACTCTCAGTAAAGTCGTCTCCAAGGAACCAAAAAACCCACTGCCATTGAATTGATTCCAACTAAGAGGAAAAAAAAACAAACCCATTGCTGTTAAGTGGATTCCAACTCATGGCAACCCAGTAGAACAGAGTATAACTGCCATATAGGCTTTCCAAGGAGTAGCTGGTGGATTTGAACTGCTGACACCTTTTGGTTAGCAGCCAAGCTCTTAACCACTGCACCACCAGGGCTCTTCTCACAGAAAGGCCTTTCCTAATTCTGTTAGAGTAGTGATTCTCAACCTGAGGTGATTTGGCTCCCTAGTGGGCATTTGGCAATGTCTGGAGACATTTTTGGTTGTCACAATTAGGGAGAGGGGGGTGAGTTATTGGCATCTAGTGAGTAGAGGCCAGGAAAGCTGGTAAGTTTCCTACAGTGCACAGGACAATCCCCACAACAAATAATTATCTGGCAAAAAATGTCAGTAGTGCCTAGACTGAGAAGCCCTGTTTTAGAGGGATGAATGAGAACCAAACATAGATCAGCAATAGGGAAGTAAGCCACAAAATTAATATTCTGCTCTTAAAAAAAAAAAAAAGCACCTAGTTATAAGGAGAATATTGTATCAGTTTATTAGAATTTATACTCATTTTTAAAAAATATTTTAGAGTGGCTTATTTCAAAAAATCATATACGTATATGGAATATATAAAAATATGAAGATTATATATATAGGAGTCCCTGGATGGTGCAAATAGCAAACGCACTTGGCGGCTAACCAAAAGTTAGCACAGTTATACTCTGACCCATGAGTCAGAGTCGACTCTATAGCAACCGGTTTTAGTGGTGTGTGTGTGTGTGTGTGTGTGTGTGTGTACCCGTTGCCGTTGAGTCGATTCTGACTTATAGTGACCCTATAAGACATAGTAGAATGGCCCCATAGAGCTTCCAAGGAGTGACTGGTGGATTCAGATTGCTGACCTTTTGGTTAGCAGACTTAGCTCTTAACCACTGCACCACTAGGGCTCCATATATACATATATATGTGTATATATATACACACACACACATACACGCATATAAGTGTGTATATTTTTTCTTTGTACAATATCATTTTAAAAATAGAAATAGAAAACCAAAGTCATGAAGAATTAGGACTTCTAGGCTTCTTGGAGTCAGGGTAGATAGGGAAACAAATGTTGCCTTTTCCTATGGCAATCTTAATACAAATCTTTATATTGTCATGTTTGACTTATGTCAGTCCCTTATTTATTTATTTTTATTTTTTCCCGTAAAAAAATTTATACATACATTGTTATGTGACTCTAATTGCTCTCCCCATACTGTGACAGCACACTCCTCCTCCACCCCTGATTCCCCATGTCCATTCAACCAGCTCCTAACCCTCTCTGCCTTCCCATCTCACCTCTGGACAGAAGCTGCCTGTTAGTGTCTTGTATCTACCTGAGCTAAGAGGCACACTCCTCAAGAGTATCACTTTATGTGCCACAGTCCAGTCCAATCCCTATCTGAAGAGTTGGTCTCGGAAATTGTTTTAGTTCTGGGCTGACAGAGAAATCAGGGGCCATGCTTTCCGGTATTCCTCCAGTCTCAGTCAGACCAGTAAGTCTGGTTTTACTAGAATTTGAGTTCTGCACCCCACCTTTCTCCTGCTCCAGTTGGGACTCTCTGTTGTGTTCCCTGTCAGGGTGGTCATTGGTGGTAGCTGGGCACCATCTAGTTCTTCTGGTCCAGGCTGATGAAGTCTCTGGTTTATGTGGCCCTTTCTGTCTCTTGGGCTAATACTTTCCTCCTGTCTTTGGTATTCTTCATTCTCCTTTACTCCAGGTGGTTGGGACCAATTGATGCATCTTAGATGGCCGCTTGCAAGCTTTTAAGACCCCAGATGCCACTCACCAAAGTAGGATGCAGAACATTTTCTTAATAAGCTTTGTTATGTCAATTGACCTAGATGTCCCCTGAAAGCATGGTCTCCAGACCCCTGCCCCTGCTACTCTGTCCCTCAAAGTGTTTGATTGTATTCAGGAAACTTCTTAGCATTGGTTTAGTCCGGTTGTGCTGACTTCCCCTGTAGTGTGTGCTGTCCTTCCCTTCACCTAAGATTATTCTTATCTACTATCTCCCTCACCCTCCCTCCCCACCCTCGTAACCATCAAAGAATGTTTTCTTCTGTGTTTAAACCTTTTTTGAGTTCTTATAATAGTGGTCTTGTACAATATTAGTCCTTTTGTGACAGACTAAATTAACTCAGCCTAATGCCCTCCAGATTCCTCCATGTTATAAGATGTTTCACAACTTCATTGTTGTTCTTTATCGTTGTGTAGTATTCCATTGTGTGGATATACCATAATTTGTTTAACCATTCGTCCTTTGATGGGCACCTAGGTTGTTTCCATCTTTTTGCTATTGTAAACAGTGCTGCAATGAACATGGGTGTGCATGTATCTATTCGTGTGATGGCTCTTATTTCTCTAGCATATATTCCAGTGAGCGGGATACCTGGATCCTATGGTACTTCTATTTCTAGCTTTTTAAGGAAGTGACAAATTGATTTCCAAAGTAGTTGTACCATTTTACATTCCCACCAACAGTGTATAAGTGTTGCAGTCTCTCCACAACCTCTCCAGCATTTATTATTTTGTGTTTGTTGATTAATGCCAGCCTTGTTGGGGGTGAGATGATATCTCATTGTAGTTTTGATCTGCATTTCTCTAATGGCTAATAATCTTGAGCATTTCTTCATGTGTCTGTTAGCCACCTGAATATCTTCTTTGGCAAAGTGCTTGTTCATCTCCTTTGCCCATTTTTTAATTGGGGTATTTGTCTTTTTCTTGTTGAGGTTTTGCAGTATCTTATAGATTTTAGAGATTAGATGCTGATCAGATTTGTCATAGCCAAAAATTTTTTCCCAGTCTGTAGGTTGTCTTTTGACTCTTTTGGTGAAGTCTTTTGATGAGTGTAAGTGTTTGATTTTTAGGAGCTCTCAGTTATTTAGTCTCTCTTCTGGTGCTTGTGCATTGTTACTTACGGTTTGTATGGTGTTTATGCCCTGTATTAGGGCTCCTAGCAGTGTCCCTATTTTTTCTTCCATGATCTTTATCGTTTTTGATTTTATATTTAAGTCTTTGATCCATTTTGAGTTAGTTTCTGTGCATGGCGTGAGGTATGGGTCTTGTTTCATTTTTTTGCAGATGGATATCCAGTTATGCCAGCACCATTTGTTAAAGAGACTGTCTTTTCCCCAGTTAACAGACTTTGGGCCTTTGTCAAATATCAGCTGCTCATAGGTGGATGAATTTATGTCTGGATTCTCAATTCTGTTCCATTGGTTTATGTATCTGTTGT